>NC_143505.1:47258409-47561439 GCF_051622355.1 Phaseolus vulgaris
TCTTGGTTTAAGAGTAAACCAGTATAAACTGTTTGTGTATCTTTTTCTTCCCTTAAACTCATTTAAATTCAGTTGTTATTGATTTGCTGGTATAAACAACCGATTGTTTCGGAGAAACAACCGATTGTTTTTTTGGTGCTTTACTGTTTTGTGTTTTATATCTTGGCTAACTGAATTTCTAATTGAGTTTCATACAAAGGATTTTGTTCTAGCTTAAAAAGTTTTCGAAAACCCCTTTTAAACAATTCACCCCCCCCCCCTCTCGTTTAAGGTCATATATTCTAACAGGATGGTTCTCCATCAAAGACAATCTTGATACGCCAAGGATGTGTTGTGTCTTTGAAGGGTGATGTGAACATATCAACGTTTATATCTCAGAAAGAGAAGGTTGACATGATCAACAAAGCTAGTATTGCCATATATATGTGTCTTGGTGATAATGCATTGAAGGAAGTTGTTAAGGAAAAAAATTATTTCATCGATAGGTCATTCTGTATAACTATGTCTTTGGTATACAAACTTTGATTGAGGCAACAACTGCATTCGTTCAAGATAATTGAGTCAAGAACGATGGTGGAGCAATAAGTGGATTTCAATAAGATTTTGGTTGATCATGAGAATATTAAGGTCAAGTTGGAGGACAAAGACAAGGCTTTGCTTCTTCTTAATGCCTTATCGAAGATGTTTGAGCATTTTAAAGACGCTTTGTTGTCTAGGAACAAACCATTTTGTTGGATGAGGTGCGAACCTTAATTTGGACTAAAGAGATACAAAAGCTTCTAGAGTTTAAAGTAGACAATGGTGGGTTGATTTTGAATGTTTTGAAGTCATCATGTAACAAAAAGAAGGAGTGGAATGTGAAGAATAAGCAGTATTTAATAGATGATATGGTGTAAGTTCAATGTTACAATTACTATAAGAAAGGTCAATTCAAATGAAATTATCTAGAAAATAATAGAAATGGAAAATGTAAGAAATATCATTTCAAGAAGGAATTTGTTAATGTTGTTGTAGCATTTGATAGCTACAACCCTGTAGTGGTGTTGGTGGCATCTACGTCTAATACACAGAAGAGTTAGGTCATGGACTCATAATGAACTTATCACATGTGTCATGTGAAGGAGTTCTTTGAGATCTTGGAACTTAAGGAAGATTGATTAATCCTTCTTGAGAACAATAAAGCATGTAAGGTACTAGGTTTAAGGTTTATAATATTGAAGATGTTTGATGACCAAGAGATGTCATTGCAAAAAGTGAGGTATGTTTTGTTGGGTCTATTAGTGTCTAAGTTCAAGAGGGGAGGGGTGAATTGAGCTTATAAAATTTTCGTAAGAACACAATTTTTCAGTATTCCAGAGGCAAAAAGAACAGATTGTTTTTACATGAAACAGATTGATTCTTCAGAGCAGTCTTGGCACAATTTGAATTTGTTCAATGTAAAATTGTGATCAACAGAGAATTATAACAGAACCAGATCAGCTTAATATTGTGAGGATGAAGGATACAGCTATGCTTAGAAATCAAACAAAATTACTCAACACAAGATTTTAAGAAGAATGATCCTTTCTCAGATTTTAATGAATGGACAGTTTGTTCACACATCACTTAAACCATTATATACAACAACCTTGTTTATGATCAGAGAACTTTAACAAATCAGGAAGAACAGTTTTCACTTAAACCCAGAATTAACAGATTCAATTTCAAAAGAACAGATTTAGTTCTTGACAGAATTAAGCAAAACCAGAAATGAGTGCAGGGATGAGAAGACAAGGCACACAAGTTTTTATACTGGTTCACTCATACAGAGCTACATCCAATCTCACCTTACCCCAAGGTGGAATTCACTAAAAACAGTACCAATTACTTACAAACACAGCAGTTCTTGAACACTACAAGAACAACACACACAATGCTGAAAAACCCTATTTCAGCACACCTTGCACTCCAAGAAACCCTATCAAGGAGTGACTAACACTTACACCTTTACAAAACAAAATAAAGGAAAGATTACACCTGAAAAGAAGATGCAAGAACTCAAAACCAGTAGTTCAATTTGCTGCAGAACTGTACCAGTACCTTCACCAAGATCAAAGGTTTCCTAGAACAAGCACACTTGAAAATCTCTTTGGAAAACCTTTCAAAACTCTTTCAATCCTTCTTCTCACATGGAAAATGTTTGATCTCTGTCAAAAACGTAATTGCTCAGCTCACTCTCATGTGAGATAGACTTTTCTTTATATAGAAAACAGTTTCTAACTTCTTTTCAAAACAACAGGTGAAAAGCAGTTCTGAAAACAACAGATTCATTTTTGAACTTAACAGATTTATTTTGTGAAAACCGCCAACTCAGCTAACTGAAATAACTGTCTGAGTTGTACCTTTGGTGCCCTAACTAACTTGTGAATAAACTTTCAACTGATCAAAGGGAAAACCGATTCTTTCATAGTGAAACAAATTAAATGAGAGCAAATAGGCCAGCTCAGCTTTAACTGAAATAACGACCTAAGCTTTGCCTGTGGTGCCCTAACAGAAATTTAGAAAAGCCTTTTAACAGAGAAGAAATAAACAGATCTTTCTCCATAAAACAGATTTATTTGTGTACTGATTTAAAAACTTTTAAAATCATTTTAAAAAGCTTTTCAAAAAACCATTTAACCATATCATGTGCTTGATCTAGACTTGGTTAGGCATCTAGGATAGGTTGTACAGCAAAAGGCAATCATACACACTTACAAGCCTAATTACAAATTAATATAAAAACCTATTACAATCTTCAAAGCACTCAAGCCATTTTCTTCATCTAACACATATCAAGCCTTGGTAGGGAAGAAGCTTCCTCCAGCTTCAACAATCTCCTCCTGTTTGATGGAGACAAATTCCCTTTGCTTTGCACAGCTTTGAAGAAAAAACATGACCAAACCTGTACAGAACTATATACCAGAAAAAAAATACACAGGTGTCAAGGCAGAACAAACAGATTTAGAATTGATGTACCTGCAGATTTAACATCTGAATCATATCAGCAACCTCTATGAATATCAACTGCAGAACCTGTATTAGACTATTCTTCTCCCCCTTTGGATTCATCAAACAGAATGGGAGCACAAGATACCAAAGAAAACATAGCCATACATAACAGTTCAAATAAAACTAACATAGAGGTCCATTACAAATCAACTAAAAACCAGTACAAAATAAAAAAACAACACAGATTAATCCCAAATTGTTCAACAACATATAAAAGATAAAGACTTAGAAATAGGATCACTTGTTGTTGTAATAGAGCTCAGCTAGCTGCACTTGAACTCCTTCAAGTTGGTCATCCAAGTGTTGAAACCTGGCATAAGTCATCTCATAGTGTGCCTTCTGCTCATCTGTGAGTATGTCCAGCCTGCTTAGCACCTGTCTTTCAAACATAGACAGAGGTTCACCTCTGTACTCCGGTGCCTCATATGCAACTATTGCATTCTGACTCGTAGTAGCAACATCTTCATGTACTGGTGATTCATCCATGTGTTGCACACCATCAGCATTTGCTTCTTCTTCATTTCCTTGAGGAGCAGCTTCTTGCTCAGCCCTCTGTCCAGCATTTCTTCTAAAAACCCAGCCATCTTCATCCTTATAGAATCCCATTTTCATGAGTGTGGAGTTATCTATTTCACTTGCAGCTTTAATAGAGTCATTCCTTTCATTGGTAGTGTCCACTTTAAAATGATCAATTAGTTTTGACACAAATATTGCATAGGGAAGACGATAATCAGGTAGTCTTGCAGATTTTAGCATATGTTCAACCATAGTACTCACCCAATTTACCATAAGCTGGTTCATGATGCAGTACAACAGTATCAAATCTTCCTCATGAAGTACAACATGATTACTTCCTCTAGGGGTAAGCTGCCAAGCAATTATATGAGCTAAGAGTCTAGGAATTAGACTTAGGCTACCTGCGTGATACCTAGCTACTGGTTCAGTTGGATTCCTCACACAGCTTCTACAAAATTGCAATTTGTTGAACCCTTGAATTCCAGCAGTGTTTCCTTTGCTCACTTTCAGTCCTGAATATTTGATTCCACCCACACTGCTCCAGATTTCCCTAGTGATCTTCAGCTTCACTCCTTTCACATGGGAAACCAGATTTTTACCATCTTGTTCAAGGTTGCAGTGAAACACCTTCACAAGGTCTGGATAAACATTTCCATTCATCTCCAGAAATCCTTTCAGCTTTTGATGCTTGAGCAAGTCTTTGGCTTCTATCAGATTCTCCTCTCTCAGCCATGAGAACTCAAGCAGCTTGGGTACATTGATTTGCTTCCTGCCAGTCTCATGTATGAACCTTGTCATTGCCTCTGAATCTCCAGCAAACCAGTTTTCCAGGATGCCTTGGCTGCTTTGAGATTGCTCCTTGGATTTCTTCTTTCTATGTGAAGAGGATGCCATGCTTAATCTGTTTTTCCCTGCACCAGTATATTAACATACAATTCTAGGAAAAAAAACATTACAGATTATTACTCAAAACAGAAGCAAAACCTGTGGTGAAGTAATGTGCACCTGGACAGCTTATAGTACAAGTGAGAGGGTGTGAGAGACGAGCTAAATTGTGCTAGGTTTATATAGGATTATTAAACCAAAATTGAAAAACACAAATTTTAATTCAGGGCAATGTGATCAGATTTTTGGAAATAATGAATTTTGAAGAAAAAACAAATCCCACAGATATGCTACAGATTTTATTCCAATGGTGCAGCAGGTTCAGGTATGGATTCACGTAAGAATATCTTGGAACCTGATTTTGGTACATCAAATCTGTTGCATCTACACAAAATCCAATTAGTTAGGATACCCACACATTAATTTGCATGGATCTGCTGGTCAATAACCGTAAAAGCAGTCAACAATAAAGTGAGAGAGAAAAAAAATGAATCTTTCTCTTTCTTAGTCACATCTGTGATTTCTGAAACAGGAAACGAAACATGTTAAAACATAAAACAACAGATTGAAATTTTCACTGCAGAGGACAATTTAAGCTAATAATACCCAATTCATTTAGAAGAAAGTGAAACCTGTCTTTAGCAAGTGGTTTAGTGAATAGATCAACCAGTTGAAATTCAGTACCAATGAATTGTATATCACATGTTCCATTAGCTATATGTTCTCTTAGAAAGTGATGTCTAATTTCAATGTGTTTAGTCCTTGAGTGCATGACAGGATTCTTAGACAGATTTATGACACTAGTATTATCACAATTTATAGGTATGTTATTTAACAGAATTCCAAAATCACTTAGCTGCTGCCTTAGCCATAAGGTTTGAGCACAACAACTTCCAGCAGCTATGTATTCTGCCTCTGCTGTGGAGAGAGCAACACAAGCTTGCTTCTTGCAATGCCAAGAGATGAGACTTGATCCAAGCATGTGACAAGTCCCACTTGTGCTCTTCCTATCAACTTTGCAGCCTGCAAAATCAGAATCTGAAAAACCAATCAAATTCAAAGATACCTTGTTAGGATACCACAATCCAACATCCTTAGATCCTTGCAAATATTTCAGAATTCTCTTTGTTGCATTGTAGTGTGATTCCTTTGGATCAGATTGATATCTAGCACATAAACATACAGCAAACATAATGTCAGGCCTGCTGGCAGTTAGGTATAATAAGGAACCAATTAATCCCCTATACTTCGTTTGATCTACTGATTTTCCTACAGCATCTTGATCCAGCTGACAACTTGTTGAAATAGGAGTGCTGATTGCTTTGCATTGATTCATATCAAACTTCTTGAGCAGTTCCTTGCAGTATTTTTCTTAGCTTATGAAAATTCCATCCTTGAGTTGCTTAACTTGTAGTCCAAGGAAGAAATTCATTTCTCCTAACATTGACATCTCAAACTCACTTTTCATGGTTTTCACAAAGTCTTCACACATCTTTTCATTTGTGGATCCAAAGATAATATCATCTACACAGACTTGCACAAGTATGATATCTTCACTTTTCTTCTTTAGAAAGAGAGTTTTATCTGAATTGCCACGGCTATAACCTTGAGAAAGCAGAAATTCACTTAGCCTTTCATACCATTGCCTAGGTGCTTGCTTCAATCCATATAAGGCCTTCTTAAGCATGTACACATGTTCTGGATTTTTGTGATCTTCAAACCCTGGAGGCTGAGATACAAACACCTCTTCATTGATGTAGCCATTTAGAAATGCACTCTTGACATCCATTTGAAACAGCTTGAAACCTTGTATGTTGGAAAATGCTGAAGAAGTCTGACAGCTTCAAGACGTGCTACTGGTGCATAGGTTTCACCAAAATCAATACCTTCTTCTTGGTTATACCCTTTAGCAACCAGTCTAGCTTTATTTCTAGTGATAGCTCCATGTTCATCCATCTTGTTCCTGTACACCCACTTGGTTCCTATGATGTTCATCTCATGCTTTCTTGGAACCAAAGTCCATACTTCATTGTATTCAAACTGGTTCAGCTCTTCCTGCATTGTTGTTATCCAATTGCTGTCTTGCAGTGCTTCTTCCAGGCTTTTAGGCTCAATCTATGACACAAAAGCTACTGTTCTGCAGAAATTGTTGAGTGAATTTCTTGTTGAGACTCCTTTCTCAATTTTACCAATTACATTGTCAAGAGTGAGATCCCTTGGAGTCTTCCATTCTTTAGGTAGTCCTGCATTCACAGTAGATTCTTTGATAGAATCTGAATTAGTTGTATCAAGCTCACTAGATTGATTCTGTTGCACAATGGTTCTTAAATCATCCATACCAGGTTCGTCCATAACAGATTTGGGCACAGAAAAATCTGTTTCATCAAACACAACATGTATAGATTCTTCAACTGCAAGCAATCTTTTGTTATACACTCTATAAGCATGACCATTTATAGCATAACCAATATGTATTCCTTCATCTGATTTAGGATCAAACTTCCCCAGATTATCTTTGCCATTATTTAAAACAAAGCATTTGCAGCCAAACACCCTAAGATGACTAATGCTAGGCTTCCTACCCTTATACAATTCATAGGGAGTTTTCTTAAGAATTGGTCTAATTAATGTTCTGTTAAGCACATAAGAAGCAGTGTATACAGCATCAGCCCAAAAATATTTAGGTAAACCAGATTCATTTAGCATAGTCCTAGCTAACTCTTCTAGTGATCTATTCTTTCTTTCAACAACACCATTTTGTTGAGGTGTCCTAGGAGCAGAATAACTATGTGTGATCCCATGTTTTTCACAATATTTATCAAACTTTGCATTTTGAAATTCTCCCCCATGATCACTACGAATCTGTTTTATCCTATTTTCATTTTCATTATGCAGAACCTTAGCAAGTTTCTTAAAGGCTTTATATGCATCATTTTTAGAAGCAAGAAACAAAGTCCATGTATATCTTGAAAAGTCATCAACAATCACCAAAGCATAGTAATTTCCAGCTAAGCTAGCAGTCCTAAATGGTCCAAACAAGTCCATATGCAAAACATCCAAAGCTTTATTTGAAGAAACCATATCTTTTGATTTAAAAGAAGTTCTAATCTGTTTTCCCTTTACACAGGCATCACACAATCTGTTATTTTGAAACTTTATGTTTGGTAAACCAGAAACAAGTTCCTTAGATTTTAGCTTATTCAAGTGATTTGTGTGAATGTGAGCTAGTCTCCTATGCCACAGCCATGACTCATCATTTTTAGATAGCAAACACTCATTTTCAGAACAACTCTTTATAATGTCTAGGAGATAAATGTTGTTTACCCTTTTTCCAGTGAACAGCACCTTACCAGAATTTTCATTTGAAATTGTACAAGTATTGGCTTCGAAATTGACCTTGTATCCCTTGTCACACAGCTGGCTAATGCTTAGAAGACTATGTTTTAGCCCTTCAACATATAGAACATTCTCAATAGTAGTTGAGTCTTTAGTACCAACATCTCCTCTTCCAAGAATTTTTCCTCTATTGTTATCTCCATATGTGACATGCCCTTCAGCTTTGAGTTTCAAATTTATGAACTGAGTCACATCACCAGTCATGTGTTTTGAGCAGCCACTGTCAAGATACCACTGGTTTCTCCTGCTGTTTTTTCTACAACAAAACAGATTTAGCACTTATGGTACCCCTTTAGTCTAGGGTCCAGCATGATTAATACCTTTCCTTAGGAAGCCATTTGGCCAAACCTTTAGGAACAAGGTACCTCCTAGCTTTACAATTTTTAGATACATGACCAGACTTCATACAATGAAAACATGTTGCAATATGCATTGTTTTTGAATAACTAAAAGAGGAAAAACCTGTTTTGGAAGGAACAAAGAAACTGGACAGCTTTTGCACATTACCTTTCATTCCAGGATTATATCCTAAACCATTTTTATTGAAAACAGCATTCTGTGAACCTAATAAGGTTTCAAGATTTTCTCTTCCTTTAGTGAAATTTGAAAGTGTTTTTAACAAATACTCAACCTGTTTTTCCAGCTTTTTACAATTATCACAAGTTTTAATTGATGCATGCAAACATGTCAATTCAAGACTAATCAATTCAGTTTTAGCTTTGTGCAGTTCTTCTTCTAGAGCTTTGACCTTAGGTTCAAGTACCCTATTTACTCTATTCAATATGTTGCATTATAGCCAACCTGTTTGCTTCATCATGTGTTTCCTTAAAGGCTATTAGCAGCTGATCATAGTTTTCAGAATCAGTGGAGAAATTACTTACTGAGTCAGAGTTGGATCCCTCATCATTCACCATGAAGCAAAGATTTGCTTCTTCACTTTCAGTTGAGGAATTACTAGATGAGGATACATCATTTTCTTCCCATGAGATATATGCTCTTCTACCTTTGCCTTTGTCACTCCTCTTGCTTGCTGATTTTTCTTTACTTTGATTGTTTGGACAATCAGCTTTTATATGACCTGGTTTACCACATCCAAAGCACGTGTAATTGGAAGAATTTGAATCATTAGGTTGTTTGGAATACCTCTTTCTTTGCTGAGTTCTGTCACGGTTTTTCTTTCTAAGAAACCTGCTGAATTTTCTGGTGAGCAGACTCATAGTCTCATCATGTTCTGGATCACCTTCTTCCTCACTTGTATCATGTTCCATGGTAGTTTTTAGAGCAATTCCTTTGGCCTTCTTCTCCACTGTTTCTTGTTCTTTCAATCTTTTCAGCTCAATTTCATGCTCTATCAGCTTTCCAAAAAGTGCAGCAGTGGACATCTTGGATAAATCTCTGGATTCTGAGATTGCTGTTACCTTAGGCTGCCAGCTCCTATCAAGACATTTTAATACCTTAATGTTAAGCTCTTCCTTGTCAAAGACTTTACCAAGGCCAGTGAGGTGATTTACAATGTGTGTAAATCGTTTCTGCACATCTGCAATACTTTCTTCATATTGCATTCTGAACAGCTCGTACTCCTGAATAAGTGAGTGCTTCCTTGCCCGTTTCACATCATCAGTCCCTTCACGAGTCACCTCTAGTACATCCCACATCTCCTTTGCTGAGTTACATTGAGAGACTCTAAAGAACTCATCCATATTCAGTGCAGAGGTGATGATATTCTTGGCTAAGGAGTCATATTGGGCCTTCTTCTTCTCGGTTTCACTCCATTCAGACCAAGGCTTCTTTATTGTTTCATCTTTGACAACCTGCATAGGTATAAAAGGTCCACTGACCACTGCATCCCAGATTCCCATGTCAATAGACTCCATAAAGATCTTCATCCTGATTTTCCAGAAAGCATAGTTAACACCACCAAACATAGGAGGTCTATTAATAGACGCACCTTCAGCAAAAGGCATTTTAAACTCAGACATCATACACACACTTAAGCAAAATACAAGCCCCTAGCTCTTGGTCTATTAGTGTCTAAGTTCAAGAGGGGAGAGGTGAATTGAGCTTATAAAATTTTCGCAAGAACACACAATTTTTCAGTATTCCAGAGGCAAAAAGAACAGATTGTTTTTACATGAAACAGATTGATTCTTCAGAGCAGTCTTGGCACAATTTGAATTTGTTCAATGTAAAATTGTGATCAACAGAGAATTATAACAGAACCAGATCAGCTTAATATTGTGAGGATGAAGGATACAGCTATGCTTAGAAATCAAACAAAATTACTCAACACAAGATTTTAAGAAGAATGATCCTTTCTCAGATTTTAATGAATGGACAGTTTGTTCACACATCACTTAAACCATTATATACAACAACCTTGTTTATGATCAGAGAACTTTAACAAATCAGGAAGAACAGTTTTCACTTAAACCCAGAATTAACAGATTCAATTTCAAAAGAACAGATTTAGTTCTTGACAGAATTAAGCAAAACCAGAAATGAGTGCAGGGATGAGAAGACAAGGCACACAAGTTTTTATACTGGTTCACTCATACAGAGCTACATCCAATCTCACCTTACCCCAAGGTGGAATTCACTAAAAACAGTACCAATTACTTACAAACACAGCAGTTCTTGAACACTACAAGAACAACACACACAATGCTGAAAAACCCTATTTCAGCACACCTTGCACTCCAAGAAACCCTATCAAGGAGTGACTAACACTTACACCTTTACAAAACAAAATAAAGGAAAGATTACACCTGAAAAGAAGATGCAAGAACTCAAAACCAGTAGTTCAATTTGCTGCAGAACTGTACCAGTACCTTCACCAAGATCAAAGGTTTCCTAGAACAAGCACACTTGAAAATCTCTTTGGAAAACCTTTCAAAACTCTTTCAATCCTTCTTCTCACATGGAAAATGTTTGATCTCTGTCAAAAACGTAATTGCTCAGCTCACTCTCATGTGAGATAGACTTTTCTTTATATAGAAAACAGTTTCTAACTTCTTTTCAAAACAACAGGTGAAAAGCAGTTCTGAAAACAACAGATTCATTTTTGAACTTAACAGATTTATTTTGTGAAAACCGCCAACTCAGCTAACTGAAATAACTGTCTGAGTTGTACCTTTGGTGCCCTAACTAACTTGTGAATAAACTTTCAACTGATCAAAGGGAAAACCGATTCTTTCATAGTGAAACAAATTAAATGAGAGCAAATAGGCCAGCTCAGCTTTAACTGAAATAACGACCTAAGCTTTGCCTGTGGTGCCCTAACAGAAATTTAGAAAAGCCTTTTAACAGAGAAGAAATAAACAGATTCTTTCTCCATAAAACAGATTTATTTGTGTACTGATTTAAAAACTTTTAAAATCATTTTAAAAAGCTTTTCAAAAACCATTTAACCACATCATGTGCTTGATCTAGACTTGGTTAGGCATCTAGGATAGGTTGTACAGCAAAAGGCAATCATACACACTTACAAGCCTAATTACAAATGAATCTAAAAACTTATTACAATCTTCAAAGCACTCAAGCCATTTTCTTCATCAAACACATATCAAGCCTTGGTAGGGAAGAAGCTTCCTCCAGCTTCAACATGTTTTAGAGGAATCTTTTATCAATTAGTATGTTTGATCATATTGTTTAACAACCAAGATTGAACATGGGTGTTAAAGATTCTAAAGGGAGTGTCTACAATTGCTAAAGGGGTGAAAAAAGAACGATCTTCATAACTTAGACAATTCAGCAATGATTGTTCGTGTGTTTATTGCTAGTCAAACAATGCAAGATAAGGCGAAGTTGTGACATCTAAGATTAGGACACATTAGTGAGAGGGGTTTCGTGGAGTTGGGGAAGCAGAACCTACTAAAGGGAGATAGGTTGGAAGAGTTGGATTTTTGTGATCACTGCATACTAGGAAAGTCTCATATATTGAAGTTTGAGATTAGAAAACATGTGTCTAGTACTAGTATGCTCATGCATACTTGTGGGGTTCAATGCAAGCTCATACTAATGGGGATAATTACTCAAGAAGGGTGAGTATTTATATCTTGAAAAAAAAGATTGTGACTTTTAAGAGATTTATTATGTGTTTGCATCCGAGTGAACACTCGGATTGAAATGGACAAATTTATTTTATTTGCTTCCATTCAATTGCACAGATTTAAGGGCGCTGATTTGTGAAAGAGAGATAAAAGTCATCTTCTCTGTCAAGCGAAAAAAGGCAACGAAACATTCAAAAAAATACATCACACCATTGAAAAAGTCTAAATTACCCTTAATTTTTAAAATTTATAATACAAATAATATACAAAAATAATAATAAAATTATAAATAATAATAGTAAATAAAATAATAATAATAAATATAAATATAAATTAATACTTAATCATAATTAAAATAAATTTATTAAATAATAATATTAACAATAATAAAAATTAATTTTAATTTTGATTTGATTTTATGAAAATATTTTTTATATGTATTTATAAAAAAATTTAATTAATTAAAATTAACACAAAAAATATCTCATATTTTATTATTTAAATATTTTTTTTAAAAAGGGTAAATTTGTAAACTTACATTTTACACATTTAAAAAAAAAATCTCTTACAACCATCATATCACTCATAAACTTCAATAAACTTTTCTCGCAAATCCAGTATAATATACCATAATCCAAACAAACTCACTTTCTTTACATTTTCCTCTCAAATCAATACAAACCAACTCCCTCAAATCCTCTCCACAATCCAAACACAACCTTAAGGAGTGATGCACCATGTTGAGTAATCAGTAGGGGACTAAACAGAAAGTGCTCAAGATAGACAATGGAGTGGAGTTTGTTTTAGGGGAGTTCAATGAGTTTTGCAAGATGAAAGGTATAAATAGGCATAAGACGATTACAAGTACATGGTAACGAGATTGTTTAAGTCTCACTTATTTTTACTCGGCAAGTGGACCGAGTCAACTATAGTATAGCTGAGGTTTGTCGTATCAACATGGAATTATTATTTATCACATTATATATATATATATATATATATATTTCAAAATGAAGTGATGAGTAAATAGAGGTTGATTTCATATATTTTGTAAATAACTAATTATAATAATATTACTATGATATTTAGATCGAGAGGTGAAGCTAGACAAATAACTGAACTAAAGGAATAACAATATAGCATAGATGTTGTGATTGAAATACCTTTGTGAATCCCCCTTATTTTTTTTAATGTTATGTTTATTCAAACTCCCTATTCCTTATGGCAAAACCAATATGATTCCTCGCACGAGGTTATCTAGAATAATAAGCCATTTGTTATAGTTCATTTTTTCATTAAGATGGAATAATTCACTATAGTCTCAGCTTTGCGCTCTGCCCATTCAGTTCTATGGATGGTTGATTAGGGTTCAGATACATGAAATCACCTTTCAGCCTCATTCGTTACGATCAATCAATGGTCATTCCTCACCATTGAGCATTAAGCACACTACCAAACCTAAGGAATTTTAATTTAAAAAAGAAATAAAAACATTCATAAATAATAATATTAACTTAGGGAATATCACATTGTTATTCAATCCTAATAGGGTGAATTTAGCAACTCATAATATGAAGTGAAAGTTCAAGTATGAGAGGCTAAGAAACAACAAACATGGATCCTTTGAATGTTGTAGGTGAACTTAATCTTCAAGATCTTTACCTCCATAGATTTTTCTAGACTTCATTATTACCTGGTATAACAACCACATTTATTACCTGGTAGTCGAATTGCACATTCTCGATTTAAGATACTTATCAATCTAAATGGCGGTTCATTTGTTTGATAAGTAAACAATATGATCTTGCAAATCTACCAAGAGAAGCAATATCAATTATTTGGGATGAAAAACCTATCAATAACACCTTACAAATATAGATTGTGATGTTCCATTTTGGGTAAAAGTGATGATATTAGGAGGAGATTGTATTGTTAGTTCTTAAAAAAGGTACAAATGCACAAATGATTTATGCTTGTATTGCCAAGTCTCCTTTATGGAGTAACACAAATATATATACATTTACAACAAAATAACAATCATCACAAGCTCACAATTTTTCATAATATCTCATACACATCGACAATTAGATTGAACCAACAAATCGTGATGATATAGTGAAAATACCGCAAGAGCTAGTAATATCATGGGAAGAAGAGAATTAATACAATAACTTGTACATGAAAAATATCCCCAATTGGAATTTCTTACATGGGATGCATGTTACATGGTTTAGAAAGTTATATTGACTCCAAAAAATGAATATGTTGAAAAACTTAATGACATGATTATCGGTCATTTTCCAAGAGAATAACATAATTTATTGTTATTTGATGAGGTTGAAGGAGACACATATAATTTATACCAATAGAGTACTTACACTTAATTGCTCCAGGTGACTTGCCACCCATATTTTAAAGCTTATAAAAGGTGCACCATTAATGTTGTTGTAAAACATGGACCCAAAATTCGGGTTATTAAATGAGACAAGATTACTATGTCGTGAGTTCTACTTGAACATGTTGGAAAACTATCTTTCTTACCAAGAATTAAACATAAAACAATAAAAAAGTGCAGATCTTCCCTTTTGTGTTTATTAGAAAACAATTTTCTGTAAAACTAGGTTCAACGATCATAACAAAACTCGAATACCAAAGGAGAATTAAATTCAAAATTCCCACAAAAGACATGGAACACTTTAGATCCCACTTCGAACAACACACCCATACGTCACCACGGACACCCTTCGATATATCACCCCGATACATGTTCGACTCCTCTCCCAGTTGTATTTATCACTTCAAACTCTTTACGCTAAAGCATTTCGAGCTTGTGGGACAAGTGTACCATGCGAGACCGAGACCTCCTTCACCACGAACAACTAAGTTGCCCAAACCTCACTCTAACATCCTAATAACAAGATTAAAGGAGGATTGAAGACAAAACCATGCATAGTGTCAGAGCATTAACCACAAAAATCGTGTTAATACACGTCCACATGTGTAAGAGTCCAACTCATCCCTATAAATAAGTTGACCAACATCATATCAAAATATGCATTTATTACATTCAACAATTCAAGTTGAGTACTAACTTGAATGTCAAACGACTTTTTGCATACCCTTCAACATTTCAAACGAGAATCAAGATCATTAAACAAATGATATCAACACATCACAAGAGCAGAAAACTTCCCAACCCTAAGAGAAACATATAGCAATAAAAACTATTTTTAATATTAAATTTATTAAGGAAATAATTATTATCAAATTATACGCAGTTATATGTAATTATTATACGCAATTATATGAAATTATAGGCAAGTATATGCAATAAATTTGATAATGATAGAATCTCTCATGATTAGTGGATCACCACATCATTAATTTGTAATTTGGAGAAAAAGTCTCTATACAGTGATGGAACTTCACACAAAAATAAAACATTACCATTTTTCTTGTCATCTTCTTATATACCATTTTCTTTTCTTACCATCATTTTCTTATATACCATTTTCTTTTCTTACAATTTTTTCATATAACATTTTCTTATTTCAAAATCTTTGAATGATAAGTAACATGAATGAAATTAAACTTTATAACGGGTCACTTTCACATATATTTTATTCTCGTTGATAGAGCACAAGTAGCCCCTCATAAGCTTAGGATGGGTAGGAGATTAGGAGCATCATAGCTATTACTTTGAATGAAAAGAACTTTTCGTCTGTTTCCTCTGGCGTCATGATTGTTTATGCTTTTATTTTTCTCTCTCAAAACAAATTCAAAAATTTGGTAATTTTACCCTTTTTCTCTTCTCGATTGAAAAATGAAGGGGAATCTCACCAACTACACCACCTTCGTTTCTTGGAGAGACACTGTTATGAATTACGTGTTTTAAGGTGGTCCTCGTTCTGCGTGCTCTCAATCTCCTTAACAATCGCTTTTCTCACCCTCCAATGTCCACACCAAATTACATACTCTTATTTTCTTTTTAAAATAAACATGTTTAAACAAGTAAACAGTAATAAGAATAAATGAAATGGTGGTCAATAATAGTAAGATATTACTTTTAAGAACATTTAAAAGTTTCAAAAATATATGAATGAAAATATATTATAATTTTTTTAAAATTTGGACTAAAAAATATTATTATGCCTAAATTAAAATTGTTACATATTTAAAGTTAAAATAACATTACGACAGGCATTTATTTTCGTAATTTAAGAATGATATTTTAGAAATTTTATCAAAATAGGATAATTTAATTGTATATTATTGAAATACTTTTTTTTTACGATTTCATTAATGCCTTCCTTTAACATTGTACTGGATTCGTTTAAAAAAACAATTTCAACATTTTAAAGAAAGTTATTTGCATCTACCACAACTTTGTTTAATGTTATCAATATTAATTATTTTTTAATGTGGGTTTATGACTCACATTTCCGTTTTTTTATCATAATTGGAAGGTTACTTAGCACAATCAATTGCAATCAATGGGAGGTTAATTGTCACAATCAATTGCAATCAATGGGAGGTTAATTGCTACAATCAATTGTCATCAATGGGAGGTTAATTACCATTAATTGTATTTATTATTGTTGTCTCCTAAAACCACTATATATAGTGACTTCCTTCAAGCAAGCAATGTAACACAACAAACAGCAACACACACTTGCTTCCTCTCTCTTTTCCTATACTCTCTATTTCTGCTCTTGGGTGTAAGTGTTTAACCCATATAGAGATAATTTGTTTTTGGGGCTATTTATCTATTAGCTTGAGAGGAATTCATTGTACTCCCAATACCATTATAGTGGAAGTTTTGGCTCTCTCGTCGGTGGTTTTTTACCTCTATTTAAAGGGTTTTCCACCTAAAAATTTCTGGTATCATTCTCACTTTACTTTGTTACTTTAATTTCTCATAATCTTTGGTTGAAATTATCACGCTTCCGCACACGATATTCCTACAAATTGGCATCAGAGCTTTTTGATAATTCAACCAGGATCTATTGTTCAATAATGTCAAAATTGGATATTGAGAAATTTGATGGTAAAATCAGCTTTGCTATCTGGCGAGTCCAGATGCTAGCTGTTCTCACCCAGAATGGTTTAAAGAAAGTTCTGGCAGGTAAAATGATGAGACCAACCACTATGACGGAGGAGCAGTGGGATGAGATGGATGAAAAGGCATTGTCTGCAATCCAGTTATGCTTGTCCCGTGAGGTGTTGCGTGAGGTCATCAACGAGACAAGTACAACAGGCATATGAAGTAAATTGGAGTCTCTATACATGACCAAAAGTCTTGCAAACAAACTCCGATTAAAGGAGCGACTCTTTACACTCTGAATGTCCGAAGGTACTCCCATCCAATCTCACCTTGATGAATTTAATTCCATCATAATTGATTTGGAAAATTTGGATGTTAAAATTGATGATGAGGATAAAGCAGTTCTACTTATTGTTTCTCTACCACTCTCGCATCGACAATTCAAAGAAATTATGTTATACGGTAATTATCTTACCTTAAGCTTTGATGATGTCAAGACTAATTTACTAGCCAAAGAAAAATTTGATACTCAAATTCATTCTGAAAATTCTGGTGAAGGATTACTAGTTAGAGGGAGAAACCAAGAGAAAGGTAGGAACACTAAACATAAATCTAGGTCAAAATCTAGAGGCAAGAACTCCAAATATTGTCGTTATTGCAAGAAAAAGGGACACAAGATCTTGATTCTGGTTGTACTTTTCACATGTCTTACAATAGAGATTGGTTTACCACATATGAACCAGTTTATAATGGTCTTGTTTTGATGGGAAACGATGCTCAATGCAAAGTTGTTGGTGAAGGAACAATCAAAATCAAGACACATGATGGATATGTCCCTGAGTTGAAACGGAATCTCATTTCCTTAGGCACCCTTGAATCTCATGGGTGTAGATACTCAGCTGAAGGTGGAGTTTTAAAAGTGTCTAAAGGAGCTCTTGTGTTACTAAAGGCAATTCGATGTGATAGTTTGTATGTGCTGCAGGGTTCAACAGTTACAGGTTCTGCAGTTGTTGCCTCACCCAACAAAGATAACACCAAGCTATGGCATATGAGATTAGGCCACATGAGTGAGAAGGGAATTCTAATCCTCAAGAAGAAGGGTCACCTTGGTAACCACTGTACTGGAAAGGTTGATTTCTGTGAACATTGCATTTTTGGTAAGCAAAAAAAGGTTAGTTTTTCTAAAGCCATACACAAAACCAAAGGTACTTTGGATTATATTCATTCTGATCTTTGGGGTCCGTCAAAAGTTCCCTCCAGAGGTAAATGTCGTTATATGATGACAATTATTGATGACTTCTCACGAAAATTGTGGGTGTATTTTCTCAAACATAAGAATGAAGCATTTTCTACTTTTAAAGGGTGGAAATTATTGATTGAGAATCAGACTGGCAAGAAGATAAAGAGGTTAAGGACAGACAATGGCCTTGAGTTCTGTTCGAATGAATTCAATGATTTCTACAAGAAGGAAGGCATTTCCAAACTCTTCACCATCCCAAGTACTCCACAACAGAACGGGGTTGCAGAAAGAATGAATAGAACTATCCTGGAGAGAGTTCGTTGCATGTTCTCCCATTCTGGTTTGAGCAAATCTTTTGGGTTGAAGCGGCTTCAACGACATGTTATCTGATAAACCGCTCTCCTAACAGATCAATTGATTGCAACATTTCAGAAGAAGTTTGGTCAGGTAACCCTGTTGATTATTCTAATCTTAAAATATTTGGTTGCCCTGCTTATTCTCATGTAAACGAGGGAAAATTAGAACCTCGTGCTAAGAAGTGCATTTTCTTGGGTTATGGCTCAGGGGTTAAAGGCTATCGTTTATATGACCCAGAGTCTCACAAAATAATTCACAGTCGGAATGTGACCTTTAATGAAAATGCTATGCTCTCTTCTGTAAAAGATATTGTCATTTCCTCAATTGATACAGGTGACCAGGAAGATGCTCGAGAGAAGGTGGAGTTTGAGATTAAAACACCCGCTCATGAGGAAAAAGTTCCCAATTCCTCTAGTACTCAAGATGATCAAGCCATTGTTATTGATGGTACAAATGAACATGTGACTCCACATGAGCAATGTCCACCTAAACGACGAGGATTACCACAGCCATGGTCTATGGCTCAAGAACTTCCACAACAGAGACCAAGAAAACCGACTCAAAGATTAATTGCAGAATCTGCCAACATTGCTTATGCTTTAACTATTGCACAAGAGATGGGTGAAGAAGGTGAACCCAAGAATTACTCTGAAGCTATCTCTGGTGACGAATCAACAAAGTGGATTGTTGCTATGCAAGAAGAAGTTGAGAGTCTTCTCAAAAACGAAACATGGGAATTGGTGAAGTTACCAGAAGGAAAACAAGTCATTAGTTGCAAGTGGATCTTTAAGAGAAAAGAAGGGATCCCTGGTGTTGAGAGTACAAGGAATAAAGCAAGATTTGTTGTAAGAGGTTTTGATCAAGAGAAAGGTATTGACTTTAATGAAGTATTTTCTCCTGTTGTTCGTCATACTTCAATACGTATATTACTTGCTTTAGTTGCCTTGTATGATTTGGAGCTGGAACAGTTAGATGTGAAAACTGCTTTTCTTCATGGTAATCTTGAGGAAGAGATTTACATTCAACAACCTGAAGGGTTCGTTATTCCTGGAAAGGAGGACCATGTATGTCGTTTGAAGAAATCTCTCTACGGCTTGAAGCAATCACCAAGACAATGGTATAAGAGGTTTGATTCTTTTATGGTTTGACATGGATACTCCAGAAGTAGCTATGATAATTGTGTTTATTTTCAAAAGACATCTGGTGGGTCATTTATATACTTGTTGTTATATGTTGATGACATGATGATTGCTGCAAGAGATAAATCTTTAGTTAACAAGTTAAAGGCCCAACTTAGTAGTGAATTTGATATGAAGGACTTAGGTCCTGCCAAGAAAATTTTGGGAATGGAGATCAACAGAGATCGACAAGCTGGAAAACTTTTTCTATCACAAAAGAAGTATGTTTTTAAGATGCTTGACAAATTTGGAATGCGAGATTTCAAAGATGTTAATACTCCAATTGCCGCCCACTTCAAGTTGTCATCAGATCAGTGTCAAAAATCAGACGAGGACAAAAGACGCATGTCACATGTCCCGTATTCAAATGCAATTGGAAGTCTCATGTATGTTATGGTATGTACTAGACCTGATTTAGCTTATGCTGTTAGCATTGTTAGCAGGTTCATGCATAATCCAGGCAAGGCACACTGGGAAGTCGTTAAATGGATACTTCGTTATCTGAAAGGTTCTCCAGATCTTGGTTTGGTATTTGATCAACATAGAGCCGATCCCGGAGGAGTAGTTGGCTATGTTGATGCTGACTATGTGGTGATTTAGATCGAAGAAGGTCACTTTCAGCTTACATCTTTACCCTATGTGGGTCTGCTATCAGCTGGTATTCTTCACTTCAAGCCATTGCGGTTTTGTCCACCACTGAAGCAGAATATATTGCTGCTACATAAGGTATGAAAGAGGCTATATGGCTTCGAGGCTTGGTAAGTGAACTTAGTCTTCAACAAGATGTTCTTGTTATATTTTGTGATAGTCAGAGTGTTGTTCACTTAACCAGGAACAGTAAGTATCACTCAAGGACCAAACACATTGAAATTAAACACCATTTTATCCGAGACATTGTTGATACAGGAGATATAATTGTTGAAAAAATTCATACGGCCAAAAATCCTGCAGACATGTTGACCAAGCCACTTCCATCGGCTAAGTTCGATCATTGCCTAAACTTAGCTGGTATTATCCATACTTAATCAAGGCTTCATGGCGAGAGAATGTTCCCGTCAAAGGCAAGTCAAGGTGGAGATTTGTGGGTTTATGACTCACCTTTCCGTTTCTTGTCATAATTGGGAGGTTACTTAGCACAATCAATTGCAATCAATGGGAGGTTAATTGCCACAATCAATTGTCATCAATGGGAGGTTAATTACCATTAATTGTATTTATTATTGTTGTCTCTTAAAACCACTATATATAGTGACTTCCTTCAAGCAAGCAATGTAACACAACAAACAGCAACACACACTTGCTTCCTCTATCTTTTCCTATACTCTCTATTTCTGCTCTTGGGTGTAAGTGTTTAACCCATATAGAGAGAATTTGTTTTTGGGGCTATTTATCTATTAGCCTGAGAGGAATTCATTGTACTCCCAATACCGTTATAGTGGAAGTTTTGGCTCTCTCACTGGTGGTTTTTTACCTCTATTTAAAGGGGTTTTCCACCTAAAAGTTTCTGGTATCATTCTCATTTTCTTTGTTACTTTAATTTCTCATAATCTTTGGTTGAAATTATCACGCTTCCGCACACGATATCCCTACATTCAATTTCTAATGAAACAATACTAAAAGTAACACAAATTTACTATTATTTTATTAAAGATGAAGCAGTGTATTATTTGATTAAATATGAAGTCGTGCATAAACAACTTCAGTATTATTCGATTAAAACTAAAATCATATAATCCATGTACAACTTAGCACAAATTCAACTTTAATATTTTGAATTTTCCTTTTATTATACATGCATACGGTTTGATTTAAGAAAAGTAATTAATATTTTTTATTAATTATTTGTGTGAAAAATTTATTTATGAACAGTAATTTTATTTGTTAAAAATAACAATTATATATAATAACATATATTAAAAACATGAAAATTAATAAAATATTATATTGTTTTGTTTGGAAGGATTCTATTTGAAATCATTCATTAAATTTGGTACATATTTTGCACCATAGTAAAATTACCTTTTACATGTCAAAACAAGAATGACATTATTTGATGGCGAAATCTTATCATGTTTATTGTTTTCAAAACAATTTTATTGCTAGTAAGCATTTTAAAATTTGTATCCCAAAGTTTGGATACCTATATGCTAGTTCTTCCGACATTTTAAAATTAATTTTCATACCTTGTAAAAAATTATGTTTCTAAAATAAAAAAATAAAAAAAAGTGTGGATTGCTTAACATTTTTATTATCAATTTTTTTTAAAGTAAAAGTTTTAATGTTAGACATCACTATGCAACTTGACATCTCAGTTATGCTTATACCTCAAGTAACAACAATCATTTGTCATCACATGAAAAAATAATATTATTAAAAAAAGAAAAAAAAATATGGGGAGACTATACCAAAATTCATATGTTAACAAAAACGATACATAAGTAGATTATATTTATTCATAAAGAATTTTAAGAACAGACTAGATGGTAGTCTATTATACCAATAACAGATTTTCTATGAATAAATCCTAAATTAGCCAACTTATCAGCACACACATTTCTTTCACAAAAAATATGAGTAACTCTAAACCTGATTTCCCCATAGTAATTAAGACAAGTATTTCACGATTATGAAGCATCAAAGGAACATTAGTTTTAGCAGTAAACGCAACACAAACCAAAGCAGAATCACATTCTATCCAGACATTAGTAAGCCCCATCTTTTGATTTATAGATCCTCATCTCTTTGGTCTAAAATTAAGCAGTTTTATTCTACTATACTGATTATACTTATTAGACTGTTGGTACAAGTTCTTTTATTAATTTCTGAAATGATAAATGGTGTGGTACTACTTCTTTAGCGAATATTGTAGGATTATCTGATGGTGTTAGCATTCTAGATATAGTCTCTCAGTTTTTGATAGGTGGTGATTGAAATATTCCATTGTCTTTACAACAGATGCCTCATCTTTTTAGTCATATCATGGTTATGGCGGAACAGGATATTCCTAATTGGATTCTAGATGAATCTGGTAGTTTCACTCTTAAATCGGCTAGAACTTTTTTCTTGGATCCAGGAGTTTCCTGTGGTTAGGGTAAATTTATTTGGTCTTCATATCTTCCGCCTTCCAAAACTCTTGTCTTTTGGAAAATTTTTCATTGGCGACTTCCTACATATTAACATATTCAAAATAGAGGTCTGCATATTTGTTCTATGTGTACGCTTTAGGAATCTATTCAACATTTACTTTTTGAATGTTCTAATGCTTTGCCTATTTGAAGTTGGGTTCGACAAATTTTTCCTACTTCTCATTTCTATAATAAGGATGATCTTCTCTCTTTTTTCTAAGAGTGATGGTAGTCATTTGGTTAAATTGATTAAGCTTGCTGTGATAACTTTTTTCTATTTGGATGATATGGTGTATTAGGAATTATGCTCATTTCCAGGATAAGATTGAGGTTTTTAGGACTATTTCGGTTATTAAAGATTTAACTCGTATAGTGAGAAATTCGTCTAAAGTTTCAATAAAGAATGATATGTTGGATTTCAACGTGATCAAGTTTTTTAGTATTAATACTCAGTAAAATTCTTTGTCCTTTTTCTGTTAGATGAGATTCCCTAGATTGGGTTAAAATTAACACTGATGAGATTGATAAGAGATATCCTGATCTTGCTATGAAGGTATAAAAAAACTTATATATAAGTTATTTAAATATAATGTCACATAGTAAGAATCATTTAAAATGTTTTAATTAAAAGTAAAACATTTAAAAGAAGAGTTTTAAATTGATGACATGAAAAATACTATTAGTCATCAATAAATTGCATACAGAACCTTTAATACTGCAAAATTTACGCTACCTTATTACTAATTTATTCTAGACATCAAATTTATATATATATATATATATAGATAGATAGATAGTATAAACTAAACTACCCATATGTACTCTGGGATGATTTAGGCTGAAACTCTAGCCATTTGTCTTGCAACCAGCCACTCTGCTTTTCAGTACCTTGGATTTTGTCCATTATGGACCACTGTTATAAATTTAAATAGTAAATAATCATCACAGAGACAAAGGTATCCATCACAAGTAGTATAATAATAAACAAACTCTATGCAGCGTAGTACATACAATAGATTAGACACATGCCTCTCCCCCTATATCCCTTGGCCACGTTCACGGGGAAACATTATTGGAACAAACCCACAAAGGTGTACACTGCGCACCCCACCTCACCCCACCATCCTCCCTTCCCTGAAAGAAAAAAGGTTCAAACTTTACACCACCCCACCTCCAAATTTCAGGATCAGACCCCGTTTTCCTCAAATTTAACTCCTTTCTCCTACACCCATTGGGTTTTTGGTTCGGGTGACCGTTACTCCAGGAACTAAAGTTGAGGTTTTTTTCTTAGTTGGATTCTTTGGGTTTAACTTTTTCTCATGTTTATGGCGATTGGCCTTCTTCTTTGGCTGTTACTTGCTAAGGGTCTTGCCTTGGAGGGTTCTGTGGGGGTCACATTTTCTTCTAGGCTCGTTCACCGTTTCTCTGAAGAGGCTAAGGTTCATCTGGCTTCAAGGGGCAATGGTTCTGTGCTTCAATCGTGGCCTAAGAGGAACAGCTCTGAGTATTTCAGGTTGCTTCTTAGAAATGACGTGACACGGCAGAGGATGAGGCTTGGCTCGCAGTATGAAACCCTGTACCCTTCCGAAGGTGGCCAGACCTTCTCCTTTGGCGATGCGCTTTATTGGTGAGTAAGTCTGGGAAAGTTCTCAGGAAAATAAAGTTTGCGTCTTTTGTTCCGTACTTTATGATTCTTGCGTGATCCTATGAAGGTGTTGAGTGCTATGCTAACTATAAGTTGACAAGCTTGGCTTCATTGTTATGGTTGAAGTATTGCTTGTTACATGAAGTTGTCCTCATTTTTTAGTCTTTACTGGAGAAAACGATAAAGCTGTAAGTTTTAGTCATTGCTAACACTTGAGAGCAATTTCCGGAGGTGTAAATTGTTACAGAAGACTGTTTAGGAACTAAAACATAAAATAGAGGTAACTATCAGGATCTAATTAATGATTTAGCTTACTTTTAGAAGAGCACTTTTTTTAGTGCAAATTATACTGACATGCCTGTGTTTCTTTTTAAATGGCTCTTTTGTTTAGAGCACACAGACAAAGGTCTGGCTTTTCTGTAATGTTTACAATGACCCCTTACAGGGCTAAACGGTGTGATGTATTACTTGGGTATTGGGTATGGTGATCTAATGTATTTCACACTACTATGTAAGTTAACGTAGGGGTTAAAAGGACAGAAACATCAGGAACTGCAGATGTGTCTGTGTGATTTGCTCTTTCTTTTTATTTAAAAAGTGAAACTTTGGTTGAAATTCAGTGACCTTTTACTTGGACTATGAGTTGTTATTGAGGTGCACGCTCTGGGGTTAAATTTGAAATGGTTTAATGTTATGGATTTTCTGCTGGAAATCAAAGTGGCTACTTGTGTTATTTTTCGTTAAATATAGGAGTTAAAAGGGAGTTGCAGTGGATGCTGTAGAAGTTTGGCAATGGTGTGTGTGTATAAACCTGTTAATTGTTGGATTTCAGGTTGCATTACGCATGGATCGACATAGGGACTCCAAACGTTTCATTTCTAGTTGCATTGGATGCTGGAAGTGACATGCTTTGGGTTCCCTGTGATTGCATTGAATGTGCTTCCTTGTCTGCTGGTAATTACAATGTGTTGGTAGGTCTCTGATATGACTTCCATTGGCCTTTATTTCTTTTAATACTTTTTCATCTTAATCATTTTGTCTTGTAGATGCTTGCTACAATGAACTTCCTGTTACCCCATTTAGCTTTTAAAGTCTCTTGTTCATGTTGAAATATTCATTTCGTGAATCATTCATCTTGTAAGCGTATAGGATTCTTTTGTAAGGAGCCCTTTTGTGGCCTTATGGACGCATGTGAAGTAGAGAGGGTTGAGGACTATGGTAAGGGATAACAGAAGAAGCCCATACTAACACTATCACAGTACAAGTATCTGTGCTTTGTTCTGTGTCACTGCGTCCATGCATCTTAACTATCTGTTAATAACATCAATGAAAGAGCAGACAATTCTTTTCTGAGTAAATAATAATATACTTTGATTCATATTTGGACTTCTACAACAGTTCTCCCAAATAAAGTAAGAAATTTAGCTGTTAATTTCAATGATTGATTGGCAGATGCTCCCTTTTATATGGGGGCATCTCTGATGCAGGATAGGAATCTGAATCAATATAGACCATCATTATCGAACACCAGCAGACATCTACCTTGTGGTCATAAGTTGTGTGGTCAACAATCCTTTTGCAAAGGCTCTAAGGATCCTTGCCCTTATAGTGTTCAGTATGCCTCTTATAATACCACAAGTTCTGGATTCTTATTTGAAGACAAACTACATTTGGCATCTGATGAAAGACATGCCCTACAAAATTCTGTGCAAGCCTCTATCATTTTAGGGTATGTTTAAAACTGTTTAAAAGTTTTGTACTGTTTTGTTCTTTGATGTTTGATGTATTGGGCAAGATTATAAGCTGCAAGTTTGATTTGCACAAGTGCTATTGACAATTGATTTGTATAACTGCAGTTGTGGAAGTAAACAAACTGGTGTGTATTTACAAGGAGCTAGTCCTGATGGTGTTCTAGGGCTAGGACCTGGAAACATTTCAGTTCCAAGTTTACTGGCAAAGGCGGGACTTACTCGAAATTCTTTTTCGATTTGTCTTGGTGAGAATGAATCTGGGAGAATTATCTTTGGTGATCAGGGTCATGCCACCCAACATTCTACACCATTCTTGCCCATAAATGGAGAGTTGTATGTATTGTATTAAATCCCTTGAACTGGTGCTTAATTTAAATGCCATTTGTGTTGCTTGTTAATTGTTGGAGTTGTTGCAGTACTGCCTATATGGTTGGAGCAGAGAGCTTTTGTGTTGGGAGCTTATGTCTCAAGGAAACTAGGTTTCAACTACTTATTGACAGTGGATCTTCTTTCACATATCTTCCCAATGAAGTTTATCAAAAAGTTGTAATGGAGGTAATTCCTTTTACCATAAATCTAGTGGTGTATGGTCATGTATAAATCGGGCTAAAAGTAAGCTTCAATTAATACAGTTTGACAAACAAGTAAATGCAGCAAGGATTATTCTCCCACATACATGGGATTACTGCTATAATGCCAGGTTAGTTACTAAATAATTAGGCATTTAGGTGTACAATCATCATAGTTTCATTGTAACCCATGGCTTTTTCCCCGTGACAGTTCACAGGAGTTGATTAACATTCCCCCATTGAAACTCGCCTTCTCTAGGAATCAAACCTTATTATTTCAAAATCCTATTTATACCGGTCCTGCCAGTCAGGTACGCTAAACCTCCAATGCCCTCTTCTCTTTTCTGGGAGTGTGTTTATTTGGTTGAAATTGAGTTAATCTTTAGATATTTAATAAAAATGTGATGTACAAAAAATAACCTTCCATGCGTATCTAGGACAGTGACAGTTTTGTCTTTTGATGAGTAGTACTTTGGTGTCTTGAGATTGCCATTGACAGGAAATGAATCTGTATGATGAGGCTGAGTTTGGATGCGGCTTAAAAATAATCTCAGAAATGTGGTTCTTTGTGTTGAATAAAGTTCTATGCTTTACTGAATTCTCAAGAAAAATCAACCCCAAACAAAACCACATTTCAAAGATCCTAAACTGCTTAAAAATTTAATATGGAAGAAAATCTCTTCTATTGAATTTCAGAGCAAATAACTACGGTGTAGAATCCATTAAGAGATTCGAAGATGCATAGAGAAAGTGATTTTGAATGATCCGATATTATATAAACATTGCTCATTTATGAATCAAAATGTTAATCTTTGATGTAACCAGTATGTTCTGTTATCAAAAATTGACTTCCAAATTCCAACATGTTGTATAGAAATTGAAGTGGATTCTGGAATCATTTTATGTTAACCTCTTTATGATTTCTTCTGACTGTTAGAGGAGAAAACTGTTGTTGTGGGGCGGAACAAGTGAACATGATATCATACGAATAATTCTCAGGCATTCATTGTAAAATTTCTTCTCTGATCAACCAGGATGTTTTTGTAGCTTATAATTCTAATTTATTAATTTTCCTTGCAGAATGACTTCCCTCCCCTCCCATAATAATTCCTATGTTGGTTATAATAATTTTGATAAAATACAAAATTCTGGTGCAGGAACAGGATTACACCCTCTTTTGTTTACCCATAACTCCTACTGATGAGGACTATGCTATCATTGGACGTGAGTATATCGCTGCCTACCCTATGTGAAACCTAATTACATCGCATTTTCTTTTCTTTCAACAGAGGCTCTATTTTTTTTGGTTCAATTTTTTAAATATTTCCATTTCCATTTTTTGTCTGGTAGCTCAATCAAGTTTGTGAGAGCAGATGCATGTAACTGCTGCTGACACATACTGATAGGCCAGTTAGTAGTTATGATGATATGATAGTTATTTTGATCATATGTTTGCATGAACATACTCCCTGTGCTGGCTGACATTGATTATTGCGTTTCATTTGATTTGACACTTTTGTTTCAGAGAACTACCTGATAGGTTATCGCATGGTCTTTGATAGGGAGAATCTGCGGTTTGGCTGGTCTAGATGGAATTGTGAGTATTTCCTAACCTATAATTTTCCCAAATCTTTCTGAAAAATATCTTCTGCATCTTCAATTTGGATTCTCTTTCACTGGTAATCTTTTTGCCAACATAAACACGTACATGGAAAGCCAATAAGAAAAGTTAAAGTGCATAATATGAATAAGCAAATAAGTCTTTATGGAAAAAATTATTTAAACAAGATCTTGGAGAAGTCTTTTCATTTTACTTTTAAAATATCATTCCCTAACACCATTTTTTAACCTATATTCTTTCGAAAATCAATTCTTTCAAAATCGTTGCCAAGGCACCATTTTCTTCTAGCATATGAACTTGTACTTAATGCTAACCACTTAAAATTTGCAGGCCAAGATAGAGCAAGTTTGACATCACCTTCCAATGGTGGATCACCAAACCCCTTACCGGCAAATCAGCAGCAGAGTGTCCCTAATGCTCATGCTGTACCACCTGCCATTGCCGCTGGCCACGCTTCCCCAAAACCCTCTGCAGCCACAGCTGGACTCACCTGTAGACATTCCTTAGTTTCATTGTTACTTATATATGTCACCTTTGCCTTTGGTTATGTTGTTAAGTCTATCTAATTTGCTTGTAAATTTCCCTCCTCACCAGACTCAACTTTTATGGGGTTTACCTTTTCAATTTTGTAGGGTGTTGTATCTATTGGCTTTAGTGAGAACTTTTATTTGTTTTGGTAAATTCTTTCAGTTGTAGCCCTTTTTTGTTCTTTCCTATGTATATATTTTTTTTCTGCTAACTCCCAACTTCTGTTGAGCTTTTCTCTAGGAATAGTAATTGAATTGAAGTGAACCAAACTGGTATATAAAACTTAATTGCATAAAACAAATAGTTATTTCCAATAATTGAATTATTATTGTAGTTTAGTTTGTAAATCTTGCATTGTTCTTAAATACACCTGTTTATACTGAGTTAAACTAAACTATAGTAATTGTAATAATAACAGAATCTTTAAACTTAATCTGTTAGTGACCTTAGAAGCTGGAGAAAAAGAAAATTTGATAGAACTTGGAAAGATGTTTGGTAGAAGAAATTTACGTTTGAGAATCATATTTTTTTTTAGAATAATTACTATTAATGTATGTAACAAGAAAGAGTTACACTCAATGACTAAAATCCTAAATTAACTTTAAAATGTTATGCAAAACTTTAGGCATGTAGATAAGTTATTTTTTTTTTATAATTGTATATGGATTAATAAATTAATAAATATAGTGTGATATTTCTATAAAAAAAATATACCATTGAAGAAACAATTTTACTGAAATCATAGGTTTTTTTTTCTTCAGGAAACAATATTTTCTTTAGAAATTTTACTTTTAAATAATAAACGTAACACGATTCTTTCAATTTCGGATTGTGGAAATGAAAAAAAAAAAAAAATCTTATCCCAAATGTCTCTCGGAAGGTGAATCTTGGAAGGTAAATTTGAATTCGTTTATATTTAGTAATAGATTTATTTAAACGCTACTCTTTCTTATATTTTTAATGTTCTTGCCAACAAACTTTGGTCGATATCTGATATGAGCTCCGCTTTGACTTGTTTTCTTGTGATGCTTCGAGATGTTTATATTTGGGATAAAAGGGACTCTACCTATAGTTCACACTTCCATGATAAAGTCAGTGAGAACATTCAAATTATAAAATCTGTTTAAAGTACTCAGAAAAAGCGTACCATACTCGGGAGTCTCAAACCCCTTTTATAGACATTCATTTAACGATTTTCATCAACCAAAATATTGTTTCAACAACAGGAATATAATCTCAACAACAAGAATATAATTTCAACCGTAAAACATTATGTCAACATGCACCTTTATTTTCGGGTGCTATGCCACATTATTCCTAACAACTTTTAAAGATGTATGCGCTTTAATTAATTTCGCTTATTCCTTATGTTATTTTTACTTTAAGTATCTTCTTCGTGTGGACTACCAAACATCTGGGCCGACCTTGTAACGTGTTGTTGGCCCATACTTGCCCTAGGCTGAGCTGAGTATCACTTTACCTAACTTAGCTTACTACGCTTAAGTGTTTGGGTCGAGGATCCAAGCACGTCTGGCCAATACACAACCCCCCAGGCTGGAGCCGAACTTGATGAGGCGAAGAGACTTTCCAGTGTTAGCGGCTGACATGACGTTTTCCCAGAGGATAGATAAGGGGTGACTACCGAAGCATACCATGAAAAGACATTTCACCTTACTAAATATGGGGCGTCCACGTGGCGTCTGCATCAACGGTGGTAAAATCCTACCGTTTCAACTTCTTCATTTTTCAAAATACCATCCTTTCGTTCTCACACTCTTCACTTTCTCACGGTACCCACCACTGCTCGAGCTCTCTCAAAACTTCTCATTTCCTCTTTCGCACCACCACACACCGTCGCTACTCACCGAAAAATCAGGTATGCTCTACCCACTTGTCTTCACTGGATGATTGTTATCTTCTTCATTGATTGCATTTCGGAATAGTATCTTGGCTTACGTCGATTCGATTCACCCTGACCTATTTCGAATTGCATTCGTTATTCTGTCTTCATTTTATGCTTTAGTTACATCGACAATGGATTATAGTTACGCATACCCTTGGGCTAAGAAAGAGCTCCTAAAAGAAACCTCCTATTATACCAACCGTTTGCGTATTAGAGAGTTAAGAGAATCAGTGGCACTTAGTAAGAAAGAGCAAGGTTTAGTAAAAGTTGTAGCTTGTAGGGAGGATGAGCCCATATGTAGCGATGAGTCGTCAAATGCTGATGGTCCATTTTGCTTTTCCTATGCCACTTTTTTTTTAAAAAAAAGTCCTTCTTTGTTTACCCCTGTCTATTTTTGAAAAATAATTGCTAACCGAGCTAAATGTAGCTCTTGCCCAACTACATCCAAATAGCTGAGCTTCATCCGAGCTTTTATAATCCTGTGTTCACAACTTGGAATTTCGCCGGCTGTGGAAATCTTCTTATATTTCTTTGAGGCCAAACACCCAGGTCGCTAATTGTGGGTTTCCCTAAATGGTGCCATTGGGAGAGGTTTACTTACCCTCTTCCAGTCGTCCTACAAAAGCTTTAAAGGCCGATTCCTTAAAATCCGAGCTTCAATAGGAGATTCGTCCTTATTGGACGACTTTCCATTGTATTGGACACCCAAACCTAGATTCCAGAGTGCTTGGTGCTTGGAAGATCGATCTCCAAAGAACCAAGGGATTTGCGAGTTTTTGACAAGCTTGAAAGTCATCTTTGATACCTCATTTTTGTTGACCAAAGAATACCTTCCCGGTGCCTTGAAAGCCTACACGGTACTCCTCCTTTCCTACCTTTGATGAAAAGACTTATATCATTGTCACTAATCATTTATTTGTTTTTTTTGCAGAAAGAATGCTTTCAAACATCAGCAAAGTCGAGCTAGCCGAACTTACTAGGAAGATGAGGGCGGCTGCTAGCTTGCCCAAGGAGTCTTTAGCACAAAAAAGGAAAGCTCTTGCTGTAATCACCCAGACCCCAACTGACTCGGATGAGCATACCACTTCCGGGCTTGTTTTCAAAAGGAAACGCCAGCAACCACTCCCTCTACTAAGCATTCACACTCAGACGACCGAGCACCACACCAAGAAGTCATCACTATTCAAGAGTGCGAGGCCTAGAGCTCGAGGGGAAAAATCTATGGGACCCTGATTTTGATGTCTCTGCCCATGGTGAAGCCTTCTTCTTGCCCAACAAGGATAGAGCTAGGCTCATGGTTCATGACAAAGATCACCTTTTTCATGATACCTTGAAGCTATTTGGACAGGCATTTGCCATGGCTTGCCTGGTTGATGCTAAGGAAAAAGATCGAAAAGCAGTCGAGGACTAAAGGGTTAAGGAGAACAAGGAGCTCCATAAGAAGGTAGAACGCCTCTTGGTTGAGATCAAACGCTTGAGTGGTATGCGCCACGAAGTCGAGCGACTCAGAGCAGAGAAGGCCTAATAGGCGTCGAGCTTAACTGAAGAAAGGAACAAGCTTTTGACCGAAGTTGACGAGCTAAAGAAGGAGTTGACCCACAAAGGGGAAGACCTCATCAAAGCCACCGATTCCTTCAAGCAAGATGTTGCTCAATCCTACCTCGTAGGATTTAAAGCTACCTTGGAGCAAGCTGCGGTCATTCATCCTTCAATGGATCTTTCAGAACTTGACTCGGGTAAAACCGTGGTTGATGGCCAACTAAGGGGGGATTAATTCAAACTCTTTATGGACTGTAACATTTATTTGCTTGCCAAACTTATTTGACACTTTGAACCTTTTGCTTATATCTATTTAGCGCTTTTAAATTCTTGGATGCATACTGTTTTTGGATTTAAAAGGGTTTATTTACATCACTTACAAATGCATGTACCAACACTTGGCAAATTGAACTAACTCACCATTTCCAACCCTAAACATAACATAATTAACATAACAAGATCTGACTAACTTAGGTGAAACTATGTGTAGAAGGTAATAACATGTTTCTCTTAACAGAAAGTCTAACCTTTGATGAACAACATCCTTGTGGTTAGGACAAGCTTTAATTTTAACTTGATTTCTCGAACAACCATGGCCTCCATGCTGGGCTGCCAGTATGAATATTGTGTTTATTCCATGATGTCTTACTTCTCAGGGCGCCTACTCGGATAGTTGCACCTACTCCGAGCTTGGTCGTCTTATCATGCGCTATCTCGATTGATTCATCTGTTTAACTAATACTTATCACAGGGCGCCTATACTCGGGTACCCGTATTTACACGAGTTAGGTCGTCTTACCATGCACCAAACCAAATAATTTATCAAATCAATTCATCTCACAGGGCGTCTATACTCGGGCAATCGTACTTGCTCTGAGCTAGGTCGTCTTACCATGCTCCAAACCAAATAATTCATCAAGTCAATTCATCTCACAAGGCGCCTGTACTCGGGTAATCGTACTTACTCAGAGCTAGGTCATCGTACCATGTACATTACTCAATTCGAGCTAACTTGTTTCATGCATCATCTTCCAAGAACAAATTTATTACTAAGTGACCTCGTTAAAAAATCCATTTTGAGGGAAAAAGAGCATCACCTCAAACAACATAATGTTCAAAGGAAAGGAAAAAAATATAAATGTCTTAATTGAAATAAAACTTGAGATTCGTTGCGTTCCACATTCGTGGGATGGCTCCTCCCTCCAAGGTTTCCAACTTATATGTGTTGTTTCCTAATACCTCGACTACGCAGAACAGGCCAATCCACTTTGGAGATAACTTGTTCTCAATCTGGTAGGGGTGGACCTTCCACATCACCAAGTCGACAACCTTGAACTGTCGATGTTTCGTCTTGGCCTTGTGCCTTAATTCCATCATTCTCTTTAAGGCTTTCGGTTGTATACGGGCGTGATCACATACCTCGTCCAACAAGTCTAGATTTACCTTTCTTCCTTCGCTGGATTCTTTAACCATAAAACTTTGGAACCTAGGAGAACTCTCTTGTATTTCTACTGGTATGATGACATCTGACCCATATACCAAATTGAATGGCGTCTCCTTCGTTGTTAATTGCGGGGTGGTGTGATAAGACCACACAATTCTTGGAATTTCTTCTGACCAATTTCCCTTTTCCTTTTCCAATTGCGGGGTGGTGTGATAAGCCCATTCGTTTGTGGGTGTTCTACCGAGGCAAATATCTGCTTTATTTCTAGCGCTGTGCACAATTTTCCCAATTTTTGGCTAGCGAATTGGGTATCATTGTTGGATACTAAGTGCCTCAGAATTCCAAAGCGACACACAACATTCTTCCATAAAAAATGTTGGACTTTGTGAGTAGTTATTTGTGCAATCAGCTCAGCTTCAATCCATTTAGTAAAGTATTCAATGACGAGAACGAGGTACTTCATCTGACGTATGGTCAAACGGAAAGGGCCTAAAATGTTTATTCCCCACTTATGGAAAGGTCATGGGCTATAAATTGATCCCAACTCCTCATCTGGTGCATGACACTAGTCAGCATGCTTCTGACATTGCTTACAACACTGGACATATCTACCGCAATCTTCCTTCATTGTCGACCAATAGTACCCTGCTCGGATGACTTTTAACGAAAGAGCTCGTCCACCTATGTGACTGCCATAAACACCCTCATGAATCTCAGCCATTATGCGGGTGCATTGGTATCCACTTACACAAGTGAGGAGTGGGTGGGTATAACCATGATGAAATAGGTTCCTCTCTATTAGGGTATACTGACCTATGTTCCTCTTGACAATCTTGGCCTGTAGGCTCGACAGGAAGTAATCCATAAGCAAGATAATGCTTATTAGGTGTTACCTAAGTTTTTGTGGTGTTGATTTGCAAAACCTCAAAAAAATCATCTTCAGGTAGCTCATGAATGGTTATTCTTGAGATTTTTTAGGGTTTCTTGAATCATCGATCAATGCCTTCTCCTTTTCTCTAAGCTGATCTTTAAGACCTCCAAATGGTCGACTTCGGTCAGCCCTTCTGCGATCGTCCTGGGTGCTGTGTAATTTCAAGGTGTCCTGGATTACCGACCTTTGCCGACCTCCTTTCCCCGAGCTAGCTAACTTAGACAACCAGTATGTTAGAGAGTTCTGCTCTTTGGGAACATGAACAAGATCGAACGCAGAGAAAGCTGCTCTTAAGGTCCTTACATACCTGAGGTATAAGGCTAGATGCAAGTCTTTGGCCTAATACTCACCTGTGACTTGCCCGGTTACGAGCAATGAGTCACTTTTCACCAACAAGCTTTGAGTGTCCAATTCCTTTGCCAACAACATTCCCGCTATCAAGGTTTCATACCCCAACTTGATTATTGCTCGCCTTAAACGCGAACCTGAGGGCTTTTTTCGATTAAGAGCCCCTTTTGTCTTTCTAGAATGACCCCAGCTCCACTTCCTTGTTGGTTGGTGAACCCATCAACCAAGAGGACCCATTAGAAACTGTTAGGATCGAGTTGGGAGTCCTTGGATAATAGCTCTACCATAAAGTCTACATATACTTGGCCTTTAACTTACCCTCGTGGTTCTTACTGTATGTCAAACTCGGACAACTCAAACACCCAACGGATCATCTGACTTGCTATATTGGACTTTTGGACAGCTATGGCAACTTTCTCGATAGCTTGATACTGAGTCTCTAGTCCCTACTGCACCTTGCTTACAAAATAGTTTGGCTCCTGGATCTTATCCTGGTCTTGCAAAATGACCGAGCTGATAGCCTTATCTGTTATCGAAAAATAGAGACAAATAGGGGTTCCCGAGATTGGTTTACCGAGAATGGGGGGACTAGCCATATATTCCTTCAACTTGGTGAAGGCTTCTTTGTATTCACTCGTCTATGCAAAGCAATTATTCTTCTCAAGACATTGGAAATAGGGGTACCCCTTATCTCCACTGGCTGACAAGAAACGAGACAAGGCAGCCATGCGCCTGATTAACTGTTGCACTTCCTTCACATTAGCTAGGCTTCTCATCTTTATGATCATTGCGCATTTGTCAGGGTTTGCCTCTATATCTCTTTCAGTTAGCAAAAGGCCAAGAATTTCCCTACTTCTACCCCGAAAACACATTTATCAGGATTAAGCTTTAGATTGTACATTGCTATAGTTGCGAATAACTCTTCTAGGTCGACAACATGCTGGTCTTCCATTTCCAACATATATGCTTGAACGTTTCGTCCTAGCATTAGTGAAAGGATTCAGTCCATGAGCCTTTGATGGGTCATCCCAACATTTTTCAGACCAAAGGGCATGACCTTATAACAGTAATTGGTGGCCTCAGCCATGAAAGTTTTCTTACTCTCGTTCTTCGGGTGCATAGGAATCTGATTATACCTCGAAAATGCATCTAGGAAACTTAACAGACGACATCGTGATACGTTGTCTACCAAGGAGTCTATGCTCAGTAGAGGATAAGAATCCTTGGGACAAGCCTTGTTTAAATCGGTGAAGTCGACACACATCCTCCTTTTTCCATTTGCCTTTTTCACCAACACGATATTCACCAACCACTCAGGATATTGGATCTCCCCGATGTGGTCAACAACAAAGAGTTTCCTAGTTTCTTCTAGGATGACGAGGTGTTTCTCTTCATTGAATTTTCTTCGTCTCTAAACCATGAGCTTGACTTTTTCATCCATGGTAAGTTGGTGGCACAAGAAGTCTGGATCTATTCCAGGAATGTATGCGGATGACAATGCGAAAGCGTCCATATTCACTGAGATAACATCAACTATTTTATCCTCTAACTCTTTGCATAACGAGGAGTCGAGCTTGAATTTCTTCCCCTTTATCTTTCTCTCTTGAACCTCTCCAACAGGCCCATGTCGTCTTTCATCGCTAACATCTACCTCTGCTATCTACCTTGGCTCTCCTGCTTGGATGGTGATTGCGTAGGTTTCCCTACGATTTCTCAAACTACTCTCGTAGCACTTTCGCTCCATCTTCTGGTCGGCCTTTATCGTATTTATCCCTCCTTCTGACGAGGGTAGCTTCATTTTCATGTGAGTGGTTGAGGCCATTGCACCCAATCTATTCAAGGAGGGTCACCTTAAAAGCAGGTTGTATGTAGAAGATGTGTTGATAACGATGTACTTGACAGTAATCGTTCTGGCTGCATCTTCATCTGAAAAGGTGGTCCTCAACTCGGCGTACCTTCGCACTTCTACCTGGTCTCCTGCGAAGCCGACCAAACAACCATCGTAAGGCCTTAACTGATCAGGGGATATTTGCAAAACGTTTCCCAGAAAATTACGTCATTCGAGCTTCCTTGGTCGATCAGGACTTTGTGCACCTTTTGTCCTACCGTGACGAAAAATACCACCACCAGGTCATCCTCATGGGGAAACACATCATCCAGGTCGGAACTTGTGAAGCAAAGGAAGGCTTTACAAGGCGGTTAGACCTCCTCGTATCTAGGGACACCACCGCCCATGCATATGGTTTGCGTTTTGAGACTGAGTTCCCACCTCTCGAGAATCCTCTTCTGATGGTTTTCAAGTCCCCATGGATTAGAGTTTCATGTGTTTGATCCACAGTCGTAGCTTCTCCTTTTGGCTCCTCCTGGTTGGCCTCAAGATACTTCTTCAAGAAACCCTGTTTGACTAAACTAGCCAGTTGGTAACTTAGGGCTATGCATCGTTCGATGCTATGCCCAATGCCTTGTGGAAGTCGCACCAGGCTTCTCTTTGTGATCCCAAGAATCGATCTGTCCTTTGGGGAAACTTCAGCTTGTTCGTTACTCCTGGCATGTTTAAGAGCTCTTTACAGGATACTCGGAATCGGGGTCTGATCGTCGTCTCCTCCTTGACCTTCGTTTTAGGTTCATCCTTCTTGGTGACATACAGGACATACCTTGAATTTGTTCTTTTCTCGATGGGTGCTTCATTGCTCCTAATGGAATGATCTCGACTGCTTTCTTTATGCCTGGGTTGTTTCGACCGTGAGCTGCCATTCTTCCTGAGCACGACCTCTTCAGCCTTAATATGGGCAGTAGCTCGTTCACGCACCTCAGATAATGTCTCTTTTGGATTCCTAATTAGTGAATCGCTGAACGAGCTTATTGTCATCCCTTACGAAAGCGACAACCACCATCTCTTCATCCTGAGTTCGAAGTCTTACTGAGACTGTACAAAATCTATTCAAGTATCCTTTGAGCGACTCCCCTTTGCTATGTCTGTCATTGAACATATCATACAATTGTGGGGGATTGACCTTATTAGACGGAAACTGCTCTTTAAACATTCTATCGAACCGAAGGAAAAAGGTTATGTGTCCATCTGGGATCCCACTAAACCATTGTAGGGTTGTCCTTGTGAATGTACCCATGAGCATCTTACATCGAATTCCATTAGACTCCCTAGAGATGATCATTCGAACCTCGAACGCCTTTAGGTGACTTTCACGATCTTCTACACCAGAGAAAAAGGCGATCTTGGGTGTTTTGTAATGAGGTGGCACAAGCTCGTTCATGATTTGCTGAGAGAATGGCTTGGGGTCATCCCTTGATGACAAATTTGGGGAACGGTTTCGAGCGGGACGTCGACCCTATTGGCGCAAGCTCCTCCGCAGTTCCTCGTTGATCTTGCGCAACTCCTCGTTGGCCTGTGCATGCTCCTTCATAGTTATTCGGGAGGCTTCAATCTATGCCATAAGGCGAGCCTGAAGGCACTCTTGGTCAGCTTGGGCTTCTGCTCGTAGCCATTCTTGCTCTGCTTTGGCTTCTTCTCAAATTCGCTCTTGCTCTCGTCGATATTCTTCGTTTGCCTCTTGGAGAGCACTTATGGCCTCCATGATTTGTTGCAAGGCGGGGGCCTCGCTTCCTTCAGATCCCAACGGTATTAGCCTCATGTTTCTCATAACGTAGAATGCTCAGCCAAATGTGGGTGGGATCAAGTTTTATCTGGCCCCACGGTGGGTGGCAAATGTTCTTGCCGACTGACTTTGGTCTGTCTCCGAGATGAGCTTCGCTTTGACTTGTCTTATCGTGATGCTCCGAGATATTGATCTTTGGGACAAATGGGGTTGTACCTGTTGATCACACTCTGACGATCAAGTCAGTGAGAGCATTCAAACTATAAAATCTGTTTCAGCTTAAAGTACTCAGAAAAAGCGTACCTTTACTCGGGGTCTCAAACCCCTTTTATAAACATTCCTTCAACGATTTTCATCAACCAAAATATTGTTTCAACAACAGGAATATAATCTCAACAACTTGAATATTATTTCAATAGTAAAATAGTGTACCTTTATTTTTGGGTGCTATGCCACATTATTCCCAACAACTTTTAAAGATGTATACGCTTTAATTAATTTCGCTTATTCCTTTTGTTATTTTTTACTTTAAGTATCTTTCACGTGGACTACCAAACATCTGGACCGACCTCGTAACGTGTTGTTGGGTCCATACTTGTCACAGGCCGAACTGGGTATCACTTTACCTAACCGAGTTTACTACCCTTAAGTGCTTGTATCGAAGATCTGAGTACGTCTGACCAGTACCGTTAGAAAGAAAAAAGAATAGGTGTTATTTTTTTACAAAATTTGGAACTTATTCTTTATTAGTCATTAAAATTTATCAAAAATAAAAAATCATTTATGAATTTCATTTCTTATTTCATAAATTTAATTTATAATTATATATTTTAATAATTTTTCTTTGTGAACATTGGGCAGAGTATTAGGAAAATTGTGGTAGAAAGTTTGATCTTTAAGGGTTCTCATTTTTTCAATAGCTCTCTACCAAGGGGCCTAATTAGGAGGAGTCTAATAGTTTTCTTCAGCACAAAATGAACACAAGTTGGGACAAGGAGTGAAGCATGAAGAAGGTCACAACAATTGCTTCAATCTTTTTGATCGCGCTACTTTGTTTGCACGAACTCGTCCACGTATCTTCGTCACCTTTCTTATACGCAAGCCAGGTAATGGCGCATGCCTTTGCTTTGGACTTTGAATAAACAAAAACTGTGCGATGTATAATTTCTTATACGCATTCTTTTATTTGAGACGAGCAAGATATTGTAGAAATTGCGTTCAAACAAATGGGCTAACTACAATGCATTTCGAGTTTGGGATATGGAAATTGGAATAGTGAGTTTTTAGGGTTCCAGTTGATTGTGTTGAGGTACGAAGGATTTCAAGGTCAAAAATAGTTCAAGTGCTCGACTATAAGTGTTTTGGTTGATTTAATTAGAATCTTTACGTTGAGCCTATATTTCATTTGAGCCATGATTTAGGAAGTTAATTCTCGTTTTCTTTTATCTTTTGCTCCAGGTCTATGAGGAATCTTCTGGTGAAAGGTATTGGAATGGATTTGCAATTTATTTATTGTTAATAACCCTCCATCATCCAAATATGTCGATGGTTTACTTTACTTGATGTTTAGTTTTTGTCCATTACGGACGCAGTTCTTCCTACTTACTAATAAATATATTGAAGTTATATTCTTCTTTATACTTTAGCTTGTCTCTCGAGAATTCAGTCTCGTGCATGACTCAGTTGTGTTTTCAATGTAGAAAACTTAAACAGGACCGGGAACAGGGACAGGAACATGCTCAAGAATTGCATTGCTCCAGGGAGAGAAGTAGGGCAGCTCGGAAAGTGATAGAGGAGGTATGAAAATTCCTTTGTTAAGTTATCTAAATTTTGAATCAGATCCATGAACATTGTTAAAAACATGTTTAAATAAGAATTTGGAAACATGTAGTTTCAATGTATCAGGTAAACATAGTAACTAGGAAAATTGTTACTTTTGTATTTATTATACTCATAAATATCAAATCCCTAGTTTAAACAGATTTTCAGGACATGATTCTCTTTTTCTCTCTTAACAGATACGTTCCTTGTATGTTTTTGTAGTATTTGATACCATTTGTGGAACGAGAAAACTACCAGCTTTCAACTAAATGCAGACTTCACCCTGAAAATGATATATTTAGCGATCAGGAAGAGCATAAAATTTTCATAGATAGACATGAATGGCGGTGTGGATATTGCAAGAAAAGCTTTCGGGAAGAGAAATTTCTCGATCACCATTTTGATAATAGACACTACAATCTTCTGAATCTGGTATGTCAATTTTCATTCCTTTATAGTGCTTGGAGGATACATAATGTGCAGTGCAAGCTTTTTTAATCTTTTAATTCTATCAATTATTTGATGAGTTTGAAGTTCAAAACTGCCCCGGTCATACTCACCTTTTTTTGCACATAGAGGTTACATACTTGTGTCAATATTTGGCTCTGTAGTGATCTGAAGATTTACTTAAGTGTATCCTTTTTTGTTGTCTTTCATTCCTTGTTCAAATTGTAACTTTTTGTTATTTCTCAATACCTGATGAGGTCAATATCCAAGATATACTAATATAGTTATACCATAACACATGAAGTTATCTGATTTGTTCACTCAGTTTGTCCCCCCTATTATGGATGACTGGAAGGAGGATGGGGGTTGTTTGGTGGCAGGGCCACACACTCTTCCTCCCTCAACTCCTCAGCAAGTTTCCTTAAATTGATATAATTTAACGTTTTGCCTCGAGAATAAATTAATTTATTTGATGGATACCATGAGGGGATACACAGTTTTCTACTCTGAGTATTTCTTACTGTATGATCATTTAAGTCATTTCAATATTGGATGTGGAACCAGTGTACACAAAATTGGCCTTTTATGGGAGTTTCAATGAGCTTTTGAATCTTACATCAATTTTACTTGCAGCTCTTTTTTATGCTTTATTATTTATCAGAAAATGTTGTTTCCATTGATTGGCTATTTAATGCAGACTCATGGTAAATGCTTGGCTGATTTATGTGGGGCGATGCATTGTGATGCTGTGATGAATTTCAGATCCTCCAGAAGCAAGTGCAATCTGGCAGCTGCTTCTAAAAATCGTCATCTATGTGAGGTTGCTTTCATTTTGTTTTATTTCTTTTACTGTTCATGGTATTGTCAACTATTCACCTAATCCATATGCACTCTTTACTCAGAGTCTTGCTGACAATTGTTTTCCTATAAGTGAGGGTCCATCAGCAGCTCGCCTTCATGGTATACTTCTATTTTTTTACAGTTTTCTCCATATTTTTCCATTATGATATTTCTTGTCACTTTCCCCCACTTAATTTAATTATATTGTCCATGTTGATTTATTTCTTACCCAATTTCCTGATATAATGGTAGAATTGTTTCTGCACCAATTTTGTGATGCTCACACTTGCTCGGGGAAACTTAAACCCTTCTCTCGAGGAGGCAAGGTAAAGCCTGATTCATTGGGATAATCAATACGCCTTTGATTAGAAATCGGTCATTGCTAACTCTATTGGTATACGGAAATCTATACTTCCATTCAGATGATCTATGTTGATGTTTTTGGCTTAATTGGCAAAGTCCCTCTGTAAAAAGAAAAGGCCTTATTGACATTAGGTTAACGGTTTTACATTTTTGGCTGGCTCAAATTAGATTCTGATGTCAAAACTTGCTGTCACAGTACCTTTCCCTTTCTATTGGAAAGGTTTTAAAACTTTTATGCGTTAGATTTTTTTCTTTTCATTTCATTATGCCATAATTTCTTAAAACTTAAACTTTATAACTAATTTATTCTAGCAGTTAATACTTGTCAATAAGGTTGTTATTTGTCAATCTTGATATTTTTCCACTGCAGGATCAAAGTAGTTTCTTCCGCCTGGCTGCTGGAGCACTGATCTTGGTGCTACTTCCTGTGTTCTATCTTTTTCTTTATTTGATACAAAGGTACTATTTCTATATTTTAAATGCGATTAACCAATAATGGTTTTACTCCACAATTTCTGAATGCTATTTTGGAAGTTGTAGTGATGTGAAGAGTCGAACCCAAGAGCTTCGTCGCATTTCGAAAGCTGGATGGAAAACAAAACCATCATGATTGGTAATTATTTATCTCTTTTAGATGGGCATGTCTTGGTAATTAAATGGCAGAATGAGATGCAATGACAGAAAAATGGCCATTGATTGTTAGTGGAATATGTGGGTCTTTTTGAATAGATAGATTCGTTTCTTTGAGACAGAATAATTTTGTTTATCATTGCCATTAATCTGCATCGCATACATATATACCTGTATTTAAATATTTTGCAATGCCAATTTCAGTGACAAATATTAATCCATCTGTAGTTCTGTGTCTAATGTCTCTAATTTTATTTTTTGTAATAGTATGATGCTAATGTTGTTTGTTTATATTTTTGTCCTGAGAAGTGATTTGCTTGAGGGCAAGCAAAAGGATAAATTTTGGGGTGTGATAAATCTGTAATATTGAGCTATAGTTATGTAAAACTAGACACTAAATTAGTGTATATATATTGTATATATTTGTAAATCATATATAAAGTTGTTAGAATTTCATGATTTTAGCATGTGGCCGATATATTTGTGTGTATTAGTAAAGTCTCCTGGTAAAAAATTATTGAAAATTTATTCTTTTTTCAGTCTTGACTGTAGGACCACTACGAGAGACTAATTGGGATGAATTGAAGAGTCTGTTATTTGTTTGGTTTAGAGCACAAGTACACAAGATATGGAAGCCATTTAAACCGCTAATGGTGTATTGTCCTCAGTTCAACAGTGTTATCTTCATGTTATAAATTGAAGATGTTAGTGCTCATTTGAATGCTCAGCAGCGCATTTAAACGTTCCGTGCTATCTTGATAAGATGTAGCCGCTGATTTGTGTGCATTTAAATGTCGTCCAACGGGCGTTTTAAATGTACCCAGTCACTTAGATTGGTATAAAACAATGCTCCCAACTTTTTAGACTTTTGACAGCTAAAAAGTACTATGTAACACACGAAACAGTTGCTACGGGAGTTCAGGTTTGTGCATATCAAACTTGAAAAAAATCAAGGGCCAATCTCAGGAATTGCTAATGGATATCACTTCTTTATCGTTTCATGAATTGATTTTTGATTGTTTTAAATGTATCACTAAATTCGTAGGTTTTGGAAGGTGGAATGATTGATTCCTCTTATTTAATTATATATTCTTATGTAGAAGTACGTATTCTTTCTTTTCTTGACCTATTACTTTCACATAGCCAGAAGTACTCAAATCTCACTACTTAAACTGGGTCAGGACTAATCATGTTGATTGTCTAACCAAGTCAGCTTTAACAACTGGTTTATTTTTCATATATTTTTTCCTCTCGATGCCTCAAGTCTTCAGTTCTATTATGAAATCCAATTTTTTTTCCTTACCAAGTATAGGAAAACAGACATTGCAAATCTTCACTTCAATCATAGGAAGCAGAGGACTGGATTTGGATACCGTAAGGCACATACAACACCACAAAAAGCGTTATCATTTTCATTTATCTCGTGGTTTGATTATTTCATGTTACTTGTTTTTTATCATTCAATTTAGGGATTTTGTTCAGTTCATAATGCTATTCTTAGACTAACCTTAGAATTGGAATTAGATTCAATCTCTTAATTATAAACTTGGTTATTGAGTTGAATATTAAGGAATATTACCGTAGTTGTTGAAGTCCCAATAATACAGCTTAATAATTGAGACCTCATGGAATTCTCATGCTTATGTTAGTAGAGAACACCTAAGAAATTAAGTAGAGTTAAATGTGGAGGAATTGGTTTAGCCTAAAGCAACGGTTTGATCTTTATTTTGTCGGTAATTACTTGGATCAAGAGGTAAGTTAAATGTTTTAGACGAGAATATGGAGAAATCTAACCCTAGACAATTTGTGCGGCTGTGTTCTATTTTTGTAATTTTTTTGGAGTAATAATTCAATTTAGTATCATCTTACCCAGTTATCGGTTCAAATTGTAATAAATTAATGATTTGGTACTTCGATCAATTCCTCGAAGGAATGATACTTTATTTTTATTTTATACTTAACACGAATATTTAAAAGATTTAAAATTCGATACACTTTAGGTAGTGTTTTTATCTCATTGTTTTAAACTTATATGATATTGTTTTCCATTGAATTCGGAATTAAGATTAAATATTCAACAAAAAATAATAATTAAATTTTGTGATTTTTTATTCATATAGCAATTATTAATATTTTCAATTTGAGGGCAAGAAAATATATTGAGTAACTTAAATTTATTAAAATAAACTTCTATAAAACAAACCCATTGTGAGAAATAGACTTTGACATTTATGTTAATAAAAACTTCCCTTGTTTGTTGAACATAAAAACAAAATTTAACATATTTTCGGATTAAGAGAAACGAATGCATGGATTCAAAATGATAATGCTCAAAATGATTTGTAAAAAAATATAACTATTTTTGGGAATTAAGAATATTATTTTTCAAAAAAATATCAAGTTGTTAAGTGGAAAGTGAAAATGACATAATTCAATCAATAATAAGTAAAATGATAGATTGCAAAATTTACATCATGCAAGATATAAAGCAAGGAAAAAGTAAATTATCAAAGACAAACAAAAATTTGACTAATTGATATAATATTTTGCTAATCGAATACTTATTATTAGGTCAAAAGTTATAGTTAATAGTTAGGGATGCGGAAACACAATGGATGAATGGATAAAGAAGAACTTCTAAGAAGCCATGAAACCTTGGAGTAGTTGTAAGGTGTAGGGAGAGTGATAGGCGAGGCTCAATCACTTGGAGAAAGATGTAAGAGACTAACAAGGTGTCTATCCTAGATCGGCTAGACAAAGATAACTATAAGCTTGCAAATGGGCAACATAACTTTATATTCATTGATCTGACAATTCATGAGCCAAAAACCTCCTTTTATATGAGAAGGGTCTGACAATTTTGAGGGGAAATAAAATTCAAACTAGTGTGATGGCAACATGTTAAGCATGTTCATCTAGGCATGTAATTCTACTTAGTGATCATGCTATGGTTTATGATGGACCATAATTGAGTCCAAATAAACCCTAATTAGATTTAGGAGCTTTAATCTACTTTTACTATATATGCGGTCCGAATACAAGCCCAAATTTCTATGCTACTTGACCCAATTTAAGGCTTAATTATTTTACAAGAAAAGAAATCTTATTTTAATAAATACAACAAGGTTATGCCTCCTTCAAACATGTATAAGAGTCTTTACCCGAAGTAGCTGAATCCCACTATTCATGTATTCTTCTAGCCATTGCTCTAGTGCTTGGTCCTTTGTTGGAGGCTCTGTCATCAATTTGCCTAACTAAATCCTCTAAAAAAGGTTGTTGCCCAATGGTGGAAGGTACAACTAATGTTGGATTTGAAAATTGTTGTTGTTTTATGTTCATTTGTTCTCAGTAGGTGTGTTTTGCAACCAGTGTTGCACTCTTTCTTTCATTGTTCTTAGATAACATGTTATGCACATGATTTTATGCACACTCTATTAGAGAATTATAGTGTAGGATCTTATTTTGAGATTGTACTGGATAGAGCGCTTAGGGCTCAGTGCTTGGTGGTCGGATCTCGGTGCATGGTACAGGCAAGTCAGCTCAGCTGTTGGGCTAGTAAAGTGGGTCATGAGTTTGGCCCAATTTTATTGGTAAGCTTGTTGTGGCATAATTAAAATAAACTTTTTATACGTTAGTATAAGGCTAGTAGTAAAGGGTATTTGTGAACCTAGGAGTACATATAGTACATGTGGTGCCTAAGTCAAGTAAATGTTTCTTTTAACTTAAGTACGTGTGTTCTAGGGCACATAGTGGTTAAGTTGCATGCATGACAAGAAATAACGTTATACCATGAGTAGGGTGCCCACGTAAGCAGAATATTCCCCTAATGTTGGCGCATAAGTTGGTGCCCTAATGGCAGGTGGTTGTTCTGTTATTATTTTATGCTCTCCTTAGAGATAAGATTATTTTCTGTTGTAGCACCTTGAGAGAAGGTGACCATAAACAAAAGGTTTTCTTGTTGAGTATGCTTTCAGTTGAGATTAGATTCTCATGAGAGAAAGTTGTTACAAGAAATAAGCTATAAAAGGGGCTTGAGACCCTAGGTAAAGGTACGTTTGTTCTAAGACTGAAACTGAATACTTCTTAAATTCTAGTAAGCCCTTTACTCACTTGATCGTCGGAGTGCAATCAACAGATAGAGCCCCTTCTATTTCAAGGGAGTTGTGTTCCAGGACAACACAATGTAGAACAGATTCTAGAAGAGACAGACCAGAGTTAGAGCTTGTCACTAGAGTCAACCGACAAGAACAAAGACCTTGCACTACTTTGGTTCTCCACACGATGAAGGATATAAGAACTCTCAAGAAGATCATTCAATTTTTACTCTTACAATATATCTCACTTTAAGATCTTAAATAAATTTTATTGGCCCCATAATGAATTGTTTGTAGTAGGAGAAAATTTAAAATATGATTTTTTTATTATTTTGGAAATAGTTAATAAGAGTTCTTGTAGAATAACTTATTCTCTGTGGTGGAAAACTTACTTCCTTCTCTAGTGCAAGATGTTGTAAATAATAGATTTTATGTTTAACATCTTTATTGAAGATCCACCACTAAAAAATGTTTTCTTGCATGTTGCCATTTATCATGAGAAATATTCTTAGAACATATTCTGTGCATGTTATTTTGAGGTATTGTACTACTTTTTTGTAGGTCTTATTGTGTCACATAAGATACAAGATCTCTCTTAATTTTTTTCTATAATGATAGATCTCAACTTTAAAATTTTTGTAATTTTTTGTTAGTTCCATAATTTAATTATTATTTATTTTAAAAATATTAACTAAATAAATTTTAATTATTTAAAAATTAAAATATCAACTTAAAAATATTAATAATTGATGTTTTTAATTAGTAAACGTAATGATGATGAAATTATAAAAATTAACTTGTAATATTGATTAAAAAAATACAAACCCTAAAACAAACATGCAAAATTAAATTTTGTCAATATTAGTTACTACTAAAATGTTCCAAAATATGTTTCTCCAACTCCATTTCAAGTTGTTGATGGAGATTTTTGTAAGCATATAATGTCTTGTTTGGATTTATGTTGCAAAGTGGGGAGGAACACATTGAGATATGTCAATATTTGAAACCTCTCCATAAGTATGATTATAATGAACATTAGAATTGTTCATCTTGAATAATAATGTTATATAATATAATGCACGTCCATATATGCCACTTATACAATGGACCATATATAATTGCAAATTAAAAAAACACACATTAAATGCTCTTTCAACATCCTTTCTAGTTTCTTTGTTGATATTCTACAAATAAATTTCTTGTAGCATTAGGATGTTTTGACGAATGTCACCCAGTCAAGATAAATGTCTTTTACAAATTAGTATAGCATATTATATAAAATTCTATTTGTACCGTCCCGTACCCGGGCGTTGACAAAGTCAAGGTCAACGTCAGCGTCGAGGTCGAAGTCAACATAAGGTGCCGCCTAGGTGAGGCGACGCCAAGGGCAAGCGTCGCCAAGGCAAGCCGTCGCCAAGAGGAAGCGTCGCCAAGATAAGACGTCGTCTAGAGCAGGTGTCGCCAAGGTAGGGCGTCGCCAAGGTAAAATGTCACAAAAGCAAGGCAACCACAGTGTTGCTCCCCGACACCCATGGGTAGGAAAGACCATGGAGGGAGTGACGCCGTGGGGAGGCCTCAAACCCCGATAACCCGGGGTAGCAATAAAGGGAAGAGAAAGGTGGCTTCAAGGCCATAGTACTAGCGCCAGTGGAGAGCAATCTGACTCGTGAAGTGCCTATGTCGCCCCAGAGAAGCCCTTGGGATAGTTACGACTCATGAGAAGGGTCACGCCCAGGGGTAGCCAGGTGCAGGGTACGAGAGGAAGGTAGATACGCTCTCAAAGCGAGTGACTAGAGGTTTGGGGGCATGAGTTGGCACCCAAAGAGTCACCCCTTGCGCAGATGCACTTCCAGGAAGGAGGGCTCACACGAGGAAATACCCCCAAGTGGGGTCACGGTGCTGTGAGGCCCTCCACGTGTAATAGCAGCCAAGTCAGAATAGAAACGTCAATTTGTCAGGTATAAGGTAATTAAAGCTATTTAATAAAGTTTACGTTTCGAGCCTTTAAGGTACTTTAAATGCTCCAAGCGGTTTAAACGTCTTAAAGGCGCTGAACGTTTCATAACCTTAAATGCGCTTTAAGACGCTTTAAATGCGAGAGTAGTTTAAATAGAACCTTGGACGTGGGAAACAGGGTTCAGACTTTTGGCGAATTTTCCCATAATACACTCTAGTTGCTTGCTCGAGTCTTGAGGCTACGTACAAGGGACTAGAGAAAGGTTTTTTTCCAGAAGGAGAAAAGATACACAACACATAGTTCTTTTTACCACCTTCAGAGTGCCATTCACGGTGCTCCGATACGGAGGTGCAGAGTTTTTGGTGTTTCTCGCTAGTTGACTTGAGCGTCGGAGTGCAAACGGCCGCTAGGGCGCCCTTTTGTCCTTCTTTGCAGGTATCCACAGGTAGCCAGAGGGAAGGTGTCCCTAGCTGACGGGCAGGGTTGCGCACAAAGACGTCCCAGGTCAATCGGCCGGAACACTATTTATTGTTAATTGCATTGAAGGAGTTCAACCTTGTAAAATGTCATTAAACATGGGTGATGATTTAACACATTAATATCATTGTCATTATTATCGAGAGTTGACTTGATTTAATGTCCTCTATTGTATATTATCACAAGTGTTGTTGTAATTTTGAGTTAATCTTAACCAAAAAACTCTCTTGATTGGTCATCAACAATAATTAGATTCACTGAGATATTAAGCCAATAGCCAATGGGATGTTTATCATATTCTATTGATAAGTAAATCCTTTACTTCTTTTGTGTATAATTTGCTTATTCTTGTGTGATATTTCCCAATTCAATTCGGATAGAAAATTTTGAAATTATGTGTTTCAGTATCATTAGAAAGACTTTCTTGACCACTACAACAAATGGGAGCATATCAAACATTGTTAAAAAATTGTGTGGAACTAAAGTAAAAGTTTGAGAGTTTTGAAAACTTTTGGGAGAAGGAGATTTAGTATTTTGCATAATATTGATTGGTGGTAATGGTGGGAAGAAGGGGAAAAATGAATGAGGGTTTTAAGAATTTTGGTTCATTGGTTGTGGTGGTGGTAGTGACACGAAGGAAAAAACGGTATGAATTATTATAGACACTTTTGCTTTCCAAGATGTATGAGAATTGATTAATTGATGTTTGTTATTTAAAGTTACATTTATCTTAGAAGTCTTAAAAATAGCTAGCTTACCAAGTTTGTGTTATGTTTTGTTTTCTTTATCTATGATGATCGTGTATTACAAAGGAGCATATTATATTTCAGGTGATGGAACTCCACTCTGAGTATATAAAGAATTTTATTTTATATATTATGTTTTATCGTATGTATATATGTTTTAAATTCCTACGAAGAGGGATATATTTTGAAATACTCTATGACTGAGATGTATATATGTATGTGTGTGTAAGTATTTAGATGTGGTAAATAGGTAGGCTACATCTTGGTATCATAGGAAAGACCACCAGTAAGGTGAAAGTGTTGTGGGATGATAAGTCTAGTGATTCAACTTGGGAAATGGAAGAAACCATGAGAGAAATTTTTCCTATCTCTTTTCTGGTAAGTCAATTTTTGGAGACGAAATTTTTTCTTGATGGAGATAATATAAGGACTTAGACATTAGTTTTAGAGTAGAAGTGGTATATTTAAAATGACACCAAAATATTTATTATTAAAGTGAAAAGAGTATATAAATAGGAAAATTAGTTATTCATGTTTCATTTTAAAAGAACCACAATCTCTCTAAAAACATTTAGTTTCCTTCCTCCACCTTCTATTTGAGTTTCTAACCTCCTCGCTCATTAGATTAACGATTAGAGTCCATCATTGAATTCCTCACAGGGAATACTATAAGATTGTTCAATCAAAATTCTCTGTTACGCATGTCAATAGTTTATAGAAAAGAAAAAAGTGGGTAGAAGCATTAAATAAACCGTATGAGAAAAATAGGTGGAAAGAGTAAATAAAGAAATAAAGAAATAAAGAAAGCATAGTTAATGTGAAATGATAATATTGAATGGAGCAAAGTAATGATTTGGTTTTGCCCCATTTTACAGTGTATATAATGATAAAGAATGAAAAGATTAAAGCATCCAAGACCCTTTCCTTATAAACTCATGAATCTCTCCGCCTCCCTTCCTTTTCTCCTCTCTCCCATTTATAACCATTCCCTGCTCTCTCTCTCATATCCAACTGGTCCTTCTTTTAAGCTTCGTCATGCATGTTTCCATATATTAAAATTTTCACCTTTTCTTATTCAAAAAAAGAGAGGGCAATTTAGATTTCCTCCTTCAGATTCTTCATTTCCTTTTTTGCATGCATACAACACCCAACACAATACTCCACAGTTTCTACCTACACAATAACAATAATAACAACAACAATAATAGGATCGAAATGGGTCGTGTTAAACTCGAGATAAAGAGAATAGAGAACTCCACCAATCGACAAGTTACATTCTCAAAGCGAAGAAATGGCCTCATCAAGAAAGCCTACGAGCTTTCAATCCTCTGTGACATTGATATTGCCGTCATAATGTTTTCTCCCTCCGGTCGTGTCAACCACTTTTCCGGTAGGAGGAGGTACGCATGCACCCCCTTTCATCACATCTTCCATTTCCTTAAATCTGTTCATTTCATATCACAACAAATTTCATGCATCTCAAGGTTTCGTTCTTTAATTCCGATCCATTTTTAGAATCTTCTTCTCACATGGTTCGGATCAAAACAATTCTTAATAACTTGTTTACCATGTTTTCGAGTTGATTAGGAGCATCATGAAATCATCTATTGGCTTCCCCATCAATGTCTTTTCTATGTTTTAGATGAAATGGCGCGTAGTTTCGTAGAGTAGTTAGGTTTTTTCCTGTTCTTGTTTAGATTGTTAATTTGTTCTTGTTCTAATTTTTGTGTTCTACTTTTTTAGCGGAATGGCTTTATACCCTGGGGATTAGGATCTTGACCAACATATATATTTTTTTCCTTTTTCAAAGTTTACCTAAGCAACTAATATTATTATCCCAACAAAAACAAATACCAAGTAGTTAAATTCTTCTAGAAAAAAGGGGCAAGTTATGCAAAATTTAAGAGCTAAATCAAATACCTTTTTATTCGTAACCTTTATAGATATATTTACCTTTATGTTTGATAGATTGAAATATAGTATAACATTAACTAATCGTTATACGTCATTTATATTTAACTAATCTTATGCTTATTACCATTATTATTATTATTATTTTAGCCTGTTAATTTCTTGGTTTTTGTTCTTTGATTATAATCATGTTGTTACTGTTATCAGAATTGAGGATGTTTTTACTCGCTACATTAATCTTCCTGACCAAGAAAGAGATAAGTAAGTTGTGAACATGAAACTTGATTTTTCATGCGATAGGGTGGTGGTGATCATTTTGTTTATCATCTTCTACATGTTTAACTGTTATCTGTTTCATGCAGTGCTGTAAGTTTTCCAGAGCTACCGTACCGCAGGTATATATCTCTCTACCTTCTTTTACTTCTTCTACTTCTCATTATTTTCTTTGTAATATGATAGTAATATTTGTTCCTGCACTAATTTGTTTCTTATTTACTTAATTGCAGGGGTATTCAGAATAAGGAGGTATTTTCACTTATTATATTTATGTAAAAATTAAACCCTTCCCTGAAACAATCATTGGAGTTATTTTACAACAATATTATATTTTAATATTCTTTCATATACATTAACTGAAAGTTATACAAACAATATAAGTGACTTTCAAGAGTTTAATCATAACTAATGATTTTTAAGAATAAATCATTTCAAAGAAATTTCTAAAGAATTCCTCTAACACTTCCCAACTAAAATTTATTTTCTGAGTTGGTTCTGGATGGTTTGAGACCTTAAAATTATAACACCTGGTTGTTTCTTTTTTTTCCAAATCTCATTACTTCCATAAATGTTTGGTCCCTTTGTAGTATTTGCTTAGGACACTTCAGCAACTGAGGAGTGAAAATGACATAGCTCTTCAACTGGCCAAGTTAGTATGATGTTTCTTTTAAAAATTCAATTATTTTCTAAATATTTTTTTTGGATTGTGTAATAGTGCTAATTTTTTTTCATTCACTGCTGTTTCTGCATCAAACAAGTCCGGGAGACATTAACTCTGAGATTGAGGTAAGCAAACCATGCAGGAGTTCTAAATTTTCTCTTCTAACCATGGTGACAAAAATCATCACCAAACTTAGATTCATCAATTTGAAGCACATAAACCAAAATTATATTAGAAAAGTATAAAATTTTTCAAAATGTTGAAAATTTCTTCTTAATTTTAGGAACTCCAACAAGAAGTTAATAGGCTACAACAGCAACTTCAAATGGCCGAAGAGCAGATAAGGTTTCTTAAGAAAATTTATGCTTAAATTCATTTTGAAACAATGGTATCTCCATCCCACATAGTATTTATTTATTATCTATGAACACAGGTTATATGAACCCGACCCATTAAAGATGTCATCAATGGGAGATCTTGAAAACAGTGAAAAGCATCTGGTAGATGTCTTGACACGAGTCATGCAAAGAAAGGTTGTTAATATGCTTTATATTAGTCTTTTTCTGTTTTGTTAAAAATTATGCATTTTTTTTAGTTTTTTCTTTTTTTCTACAATGTGACTTATTATTTACTAATGGTGCTGCAGGAATACTTAATGAGCCACCATCTATCTTCCTTTGATCCATCTAGTATTCAGGTAATTAATGAATGTATATTAATATATATATATATATACATATATACATATATATATATATATACATATATATATATATATATACACATATATACATATATATATATATACATATATACATATATAAATATATACATATACATATATATATATATATAAATTTACAAGAAATATTTTTAGATGAAAATAAAAACTATATAGTTAACATTTTAAATAAATTATGATTATGCAATTATTAAAATATTTAACTCTAGTTATTTATATATAATTATATTCTCTGTTTGTTTTAAAATAGAATAAATTATTTTATAGTAATAAAAAATAAATTGAATTAAAAGAATTGTTTGGATAATTTAACTCACATACACAAATTTATGTGCACATGTACAACTAAAAACTTGTTACACATGTGAATATATGATATACTCAAACGGGTATATATATAAAAAAAAAAGTACATAACATCTCCTATCCAATGAGAAAATATCCTCAACTCACAATATGTCTTTTCTAATATCATAAAATAAGTTGGGTTGAGAATGACCAACAAGCAAGTAATGTAATTTATAAAAGTAGTAGTGGTTATGACAATATTTAGAGAGGCACTATGACAGTATTTGGAGAGGCACTACCAACATTTGATGGATTAATTACAATAAATTTAATTAGAATGTAAAGGGTGCAACAACTTTATTACTCTAAAAAAAGTGTTGCATCCTACTTATTATAATTAAATCCGTTGTAATAAGAGCATCAATATTGGGTTGTTTCAAATGTCGAGAGTGTCTTTCTAAAAGTTGTCTTAATCACGATTACTTTTAGACTTGAAGTAGGGTAGCAAAGCGGGCCAGTCTGTCCCGCATTGGCCCACCACGCACTTGGCCCACAAAAATGCGGGTTGGGTAGGCCTGTCCCATAAAGTTATTGTGGGTTAGAATTCTCAACCCGCTTCGCATAAGAGTTTGTCTGCGGGTTTGTGGGCCAGCCCGCGTTCTTTTTTTTTTAAATTAATTTTTTTTTTTACATTTTGTTCTTAAAAAATTGTCAAATTAAATCTATATATTTGTTATTATCAAACCTAAATTCTTTTTTTTCCTTTTCAAACATAATCAAACATCAAAACATTAAACATTAAGATAAATATCAAATATCACTATTCTTCCACTTTCAAAACATTAAAAATACCTAATTCCAAAACATTAAAAATACCTAATTCCAAAACATTAAAAATACCTAATTCCAAAACATTAAAAATACCTAATTCCAAAACATTAAACATAAACATAAACATTAATTCAAAAACATTAAACATAAACATTATTGACGTGATTGTGTTGTGTTTCTTTCTTTGAAATTTTGTGAAAACCTAATTACGTTGCCTTGTTGCTGCTAAGTGCCAATTTTTTTTTCTTGCGGGTTAGCGGGTCAGCCCGCCCCGCCCCGCCCCGTTGCTGGCCCGCGCGGGTTGCGGGCTAATGCGGGGCGGGCTAAAGCGGGTTAGCGGGTTGAAAAGGTTAGTCCGCCCCGCGTTTTTTATAAGCGGGTCGCGGGCCGGCCCGCACGGCCTGCCCCGCTTTGCCATCTCTAGCTTGAAGCACAAATTTTTATTTAGGATTGAAGCACAAATTCACTACTAGTTTTGGATTTGTGCTTCAACACCTTTAGGCTTTCCTTGTTGTTCTCCAAGAGCCATTAAAATTGTGGATGTCTCTAATCCTTAATCCCCTATTTTTGCTTACACATATCCCCATTTAACCAATACAACTTTTTTTTATCAACAATTAATAAAATAAATTAAGAGGATACTTGAGGGGTATCCCAACCCGTAAACATCAACCTCATGGTTACTCCTCCTTATAGCTTAGAGCGTAAACCCATTATGTGGCTAGACCTACAAGATACACACCAAAAAAGATACACAGAACTACGACAACATTTTGGTAGCACCAACACCCAATAAACAGTACACACTTGAGAATGGAGCCGAAAATGTAGCTATAACCACTAAGAATTCTATTCAAATAGTGCACCATCTTGACATAAAAACTTAAAAGGGTGTGGCAGCAACCAAACCAGTACCCATACCAGGAAACAGTTCTGCATCACAAGTAGAATGCTACACCATTCTTCTACCATCAACCAAACCTTCACCTTTGCACATATTCAGAAACGTAATCCAACTGAATTACTATGTGACAGGGTGTACTCACTCCATCTTAGCTTGCCTTTTGTAATCTGCTGAGGCAACTTTATGTGTTCTTGATAACCTCAAGCCTTAGCTCCCTACCTTACCCTTACACACAACCAAACTACAGCCTCGAGCGTATACTCAGTACTGCTATGGCACTCTCTAAAGAAGCGTGGCAGGCAACTATGTACCACAAAACAGACTGCACCGAGCCAAGCACTAAACATTCCAACGTCAACCCGGACTACGCTTAACATCACCACCCATACAACTTTCTTGTTACTATGCCCCTATCCCGAGATAAATTTTCTTCGAATTCTTTTGATTTTATTCCTAACTTTTAAGGGAACCTTAAACATATATTTAAACATATATACATAGAGAGAAAAGACACAAGTGTGATAAAAAACTTTATCAAGGTTACTCTTTCTACCAAAAGAAGATGTTTGCCTTTAGCTTATATGTCATGTAACACGACATTCCAAAACTGAGTTTTCCTATGATTTCCCCCTATTGGAAAATTGAGATAGATGAAAGGTATGAACATCTGACAACAATTGAGCAGGACAGAGAACCTGTCCACGGTATATTGATCTACTCTAATACCACTTATCTTAGTTTTAAAAAAATTGACCCTCAACCCAGAAATTAATTCAGAATGAAGAATGCTTTTAATAGTTTGTATTTGCCTTGCACAGAAACAAACCATCGTTGGTAAATTGCAGCATGCTCACCTCTATTCCCCTTATTTCGACCTTGATACCTTGTAACCTCCCTATAACTAATGCTTTCCTAACGAGGCGTTATAAGCCTTCTACCACAATTAAGAATAATTATGGGACAATCACGTTGCATAAGTCCTCTAGAAGGAATAAATTGGTCGGTTGAATTTCAATTTAATAGGACAAAGATAGACGCAGACTTCTTACAATCATTGACCCACATGATCCATTTGTGCAAAAACCTAATTTTTCCATCATATAGTACAAAATTTTTAAACTGAATTATATTCTCAAAATCAACTTGACCCATTTATTCCTTTATCTCTTAATCTCATCTATCACCTTATTCACCACGATTAGACTATCCAAGTCTTAATCATGTTTTAGTTTTATCAATTTTTCCTTGAGAATGAATATCATTAACACTTATATGATAGTTTTCTCACAACCCCTTTATCGTACAGTACTTTTACTAATATCGTTTTTTTTTTTATATATTATCTTAACTAAGTAGAATTATATAATTATGACAGGGAATACCTACCTCTTTCGACAATGTAGGTTGGTTGCAGGATGGGAGTCAAAATCATGCTCAGATTTTTGATGGATCTGCTCCTTTAGATCCACTCAGGTTTCTATCTGCATGTGTTTACAATTTTTAATTAGGATATTTTCTTTTAGATAATTATACTTTTCATGCATAAAACTCAAACATTAAACCTTATTCAAATGATAATTCAATTTCACTCAAACCAATTTAGTTAATCATAATTTCCTCTTAATTAAATAAAAAATACTAATTTTTAATGGTCAAACTTTTAAAATATTTTCATTTTTGCTCATCTATGATTTTAAAGATAAAAATATCAAATATTTTTTTTATCAATTATACTCTTAATTTCATCTAATATTTAATTAATTTATACATATTTATTTTGTTATACAAAATAGAAAAAAGGTAAAATAGAAACATCTATATATATAATAATGTAAAATTACTGTAGTACTTGATTTCTGCATAAAAATAATAAAAACGGATGAATAAAGGAGAACACAAAGAAAAGAAAATCATATTTGTTAAAATATTATATGATTATTAATAATAAGATATTTTCAGGGACTTATCTTCGACAGTGTATGGTTCATTTTCCCAAGGGACGAGTTCAAACGCTGATCCACGTGGCATGGGGGAGTGTCACGTGTCAAATCCAAGTGATGGGAGCCTTCAAGCATGGCCTCAAGGGTACACATTGTATCCTCATCATCATATTCAGCATGACATGGTGGGACCCGACATGCCGGATATGATGCCACATGCACAGGTGAGCATACCAATCACTGCCTCACACGTGGAACCACCACCCAAGAACGAGCCTGGAGAATATGACCAGTCTAAACAACAACAACCTCATCCTCATCCTCAGCAGCTTAATGCCCAATGACACATACCATTACAATGACCCATGCAAGCTATCACCATTCAGATGCCATGTCCCATCACCCTCTCATTTTTAGTTATAAATGTGAAGCATGCCATAGCTTCAGACTTGGCATGTGTAAGATTAACTAAGTACATGATGATCATATATGATCATGTGCATAGAAACTGTATTTCGGATCATCCTTGTATTACCAAATTAAAAAAAAAATGAATATCTAACAAGAAACAGCAAGCAATATTGTTTTTTTCTCTTTTTTACATTCACTACACCAAATCTAAATTTTTACTATGCATGAAGCTTTTAGGGTTATCCTAATTCCGAAATGTCCTTCATTAATAAAATTAGGATTCTTTTTATTTAACAAAACCTATCACTAATAACACTTAGTTTTAAATAGTTAAGAACTCTATGGTATTGTAAGCTGTAATATTTAGTAGAAATGTTCGCATTAGCGAGACTTTGATTAGTAGACGTGTTTAGACTATTTTGCAAAATATAGGTGCTTAATAATAACAAGGCATTGCTCAATATGAAAATTTGGTGAAAGAAAAGAGGGTGATTGTAATGAAAATTATGGATTGTCAATAAAATGATAATTGGATATATCACTAACATTTTCACTCTGTGGAGGAGAAAACTTTTGAGAAAGAATGAGAGATTTAGAAAGTGATATATATAGAGAGAAAGAGAGAAAATTCTTAAAAAATTAAATATTAAGAGTATTTATTGTGAATATAATGTTGAACTAAAAAATCATTAAAATCAATAAAAAGAACATGATATGGTTTAATTTGATTGAAATTAATACAATTTAAAACAAAACTAAATATTTTTTTTTTATTTTGAAACAATTTTGGTATGTATTAATTATTGAACAATCATTCATATTAAAGTAATTATTAACTAACACTACAAGAAAACTGTCATTAGTTGTATAACATTTGCGTCAATAAAGAGTGAAAGTGAATTGTGTCGATCAAACCCACAAAAAGTTAACACAAAAAAGATGTTACGTGGGCCAGCCAACGCATGGAGGACATAAAGAGAAAGTGAAAAAAGTAATAACAATAATATTGCTTCGGCTAGACCGACGCACATTAGGAGTAAAGTTGTGTAACCTTTCGTCGATTTAGGACGACACCAAGTTTGTCCTCACGTCGATTTGCATCAGTGATGGCCGGCGAAATGTGTGTCTGTGTCGCTTTGTGTCGGTCACAATCGACACAAAGTGTTTCCATGTTTGCATTGTTGTTTCTTAATATATAGCGAAATTTCGCTCCCCCGCATTCTCTTTCTCCCAAATTAAAAATCTAACCGTAATTTTTGTCTCTTCTTTCTCTTCACTCTCGAGTTTCCTCCACCCCCAACCCACTGCCTTCGCTTCCGCCCCCAAGTCCTGCCCCTATGCCTCTGCCGATCATTCTCACCTTGCACTGCCTCTACCGCTGGTCGCTTCGTCGAAGTTATTGACGTAGACTGTCAATTAAGAGACACATGTGATTAGGTGTTGTGTGAGGTGGCAAGTAGTGGGGTTATGGTTTCTCCCATTCGTTAACATTTTTGGGGGGTGGTCTGTCAACGTATACCATGGTAGTTTGTGGAGGTGGTTAGAGTTTATGGTGTTTGTTGGAGGTTGCTAGAGTAGTTCGCTTTTGTGGATTAGTTGGTGTTTGGTGTTTTCTTGAGTGGGCATGAATTCCTGGCTATAGGTTTGCATCACCATGTAACTTTAATTGGATGGGAGTGCATAATCGATCTAATTGTAGCCATGGTGGTGGGAGCATGACCACATTGGTTGCTCCCATTGCAATTGTGGGGATTTCACTGTGTTGAGAACATCAACAACTGTAAAAAATGGTGGTAGGAAATTTTGGGGGTGTCCAAAGTACAAGGTCAGATGTATTGAACTGTGTTTTATGAAAAAATATGCATATTTGGTATTTATTATTTTAGTTAACGTTTTGTCCAATGCAGAGTAGGACTAGCGTAAGCATGAGATGTAATTTCTTCAAATGGTACATTGAAGGCATTGGGAATGACAAATAAAATTATTGCTAGACAAAGAAACAAGATTTGTAGTTTAGAAAAACGTCTGAAGGTGTCAAGAAAGTGGATTAAGATGTTGTTAGGAGGGTTGTGTCTTGTTTTTGTAATAAACATTATTATGTTGTCTATTTTGTTAAAATTCTCATATCGTATGTGTTTCTTTTGGGATTATGATTGAATGAGTTAATGTAATATGTATTAGTTTAATGTATTGAGGTTTTTCCAAAATTTATTTTTGATTTGAGTATCAAGTAATGAAAAATGAATTTTAAAGATATGAAATGTGTTATGTAATATCAAATTAATTAATGAAGCAAATATAAAAATTTGATTTCAGTATCATGTAAAATGTAGAATGAAATTTAAAATGAACTTTAATGATATGTCTAATTTCAGTAATATTTTATATTAAAATATAGATACTTATGAGTATTAATTGCTAAAATAAATATAAAATAATCCCTAATTTATTAACTTATACCTTTTTACATATTTTACAATCTTTATTTGAAAAAGAACATTTTATTCCCAAATTTGGTGTTAATTTCAGGTTTTTAGGGAAGAATGAAGATGACTGGGCTAAAGAAGAATAATATAAGCTAAAAGGAGAAAATTTTGGAAGACCTCATAACGCATAAGTGCACAAAAAACCCAAATGCGCCACACAAGAAGTCATTTAACCCTAGCAAACTAGGTTAAATAGAGGGCTTAAGGCATAACCCTATTGTGCAAGATTGAAAGGAAAACACCATTGAGTGACTTGTAACCCAATTGGGAGAATAGAAGGTGTTAGAAGATGTGTGGTTAATTCTACCCTGTGGATTTGGGAGTAATTTGTTCATTCTCTTATGTATTGAGGTGATATGTGAATATAATAATATGCTTGATTGATTATTGGTATTATTGTTTTGCTTCTAATTCTTGATCTAGAATTTTAAATCTGATTGGAAAGTATTTTTATGGTTCTTACCTAAACAATAACACTTAAAATATTTAAGTGTTAGGAATAGACTTGAAATGTTAATTGCTATCAACGTCTGATCTTGATACTAAGTTGTTTTTATAAATATGCGAGGAATCGATATTTAGGAAGTATTTTAAGAATTTTATATGCGAGGAATCGATATAAATGAATTTTATACAGACATCAATATCAATCAAATGACTTAATGTTACCATGCTAATCAAAATACATAAGAGTCAGAAGGATGAAACCAAATCCATATTTTTCCAATTGAAGCAACAACTCTTTGCTTTGTTTTCTTATTAATCATTGTCATCCCAACAAACTCTCAACAAACTTTTATTATTCTGTTTTATATTTAGTGAATCTTTTACTTTAATATTCAATTGTTCCTTATGGGTTCGATAGCCGTCCTTAGGGACACATTATTACTTCTGACAACGCGGTGCACTTGCCGTAAAAAGTCATTATGATGTAAAATGAAATTTAATGATAGCCAATGTGCTGTATAATATAAAATGAAACCATGAAGCAAATCAAATAAGCAAAGTCATCTAGAATGAACCAAACTTAATTACCATACACCCGTATTCAGTGCATGTAAATAAGAAATGTATTATCCACCTGATAACATCAATGTGCTTTAAAAAATTACCAAACACATTGGCTACATGAACATCAACCTAAATGTCATTCCAAAATACATTAACATGAGCCTACAATAATTGTTTTTCAAAATACACCATTATTTGAAATCAGTCATGGCGTCCAAATGCGCCCTCTCCTAGATTGTAACTTAAGCATGGTGTTGGGTCTGCCAGATTTGAACTTGATCTTGTTGTCTGATAAACTTTCTATGGCAAGTACATCGTGCTGTCAGAAGTAATAATTTGTCCCAAAGGACGAATATCAACTTACAAGGAACACTTGAATAATCAAGTAAAAGATACATTAAATAGAAAATAGAATACTAAAGTTTGTTAGAATTTGTTTTGATTGCAATGATTAAAAAATAACAAATAAAAAAGTTTGTTGCTTCAATTGGAAAAATAGGGATTGAGGTTCATCTTTCTCACTCTTTTTTATTTTGATTAGCATGACAATATTGTGTCTTTTGATTGATATTGATGCCCGTAAAAAAATCATTTGTATTGATTCCTTGCATAAAAAATTGTACTGGTTAGATGTGCTCGGGTCCTCGACCCAAGCACTTAAGTGTAGTAGCTCGGTGAGACAGGTCAATTTGAGAGATACCTAGCTCAGCCTAAGGTGAGTAACGGGCCTAATGGTTTGTCATGAGTTCGGCTCAGACATTTGGCCGTCCATATCAAGGGGATGACTAAAAGCAAAACCACATGGGGAATAACTGAAGTAGTTAAGCGTATATATATTTTCGATGTAAATAAAAGCTATTAGCAATAATGTTGCATTGTACCCGAAAACTAAAGGTGTACATTAACGAAATATTCTTGTTGTTGAGATTATATTCTTGTTGTTGAAATTATATTCTTATTGTTGAAATTATATTCTTGTTGATGAAAATTGTTGAAGGAACGTCTATAAAAAGGGTTTGAGACCCTGATTAAAGGTAAGCTTTTCTGAGGACTCTACACTGATACAAATTTATAGTTTGAATGCTCTCATTGTCTTGATCGTTGGAGTGTGATCAACAGGTGGATCCCTCTTCATCACAAAAAGTCTTCATCTCGGTTCTATACACCAAGAAAAGTCGTTTCAACCTGGAGCTCACTATCAATTCTGAACGAAGTCAACCGGCAAAAATAAAATTTATTAAGATGCTTCCTAAATATCGATTCCTCGCATATTGATAAAAACAACTTATCATTAAGATTAGACGTTGATAGCAATTAACATTTCAAATATATTTCTAACATTCAAATATGTTTAAGCATTATCATTTGGGTCAGAACCTTAGAAGTACTTTCCAGTTAAATCTAAGTCTCGAGATCATAGTAAACCAAACATTATAAACAAAATAATAATACCAATCATCAATCAAGAACAAAATATTATGTTTATATAGCACCTCAATACATAAGATTTTGAAAGGATTACTCCCAATCCCAAAGGGTAGAATTAGTTACACATGATGGCTGTTACAAACAGGGAAAACGAGAAAAGAAGATTTCAGATGTTTCACCTTGACGGTTGCCTCCTTTAGGGTTACCAACACCTCTTATTCTTCCAATTTGTTTTCCTCTCAATCATGCACGTCTAGGGTTGTTCTTCAAGCCTCCTATTTAACCTAATTGTCTTGGGTTAAGTGACTTCTTGCTTGGGCGTTATTGGGCTCACATGGGCAAGAAGAACGAAAAAAGACCCAACGTTATAAGGGCAACTTGGGCGAGATTGAGCTTGCTTGAGCGAGATCCTCTGGTGGCGTTTAGCATAGGCGAGTTTGGGCGAGCTTTAGTGAGTGCTGGTGCATTCAAACTTTCCTTTTTTAGCTTTGTATATTCTCCTTTTGCCCAATCATCTCCTATCTTCCCTATAATCTTGAAATTAACACAAATTTGGGAATAAATAATTCTTATTCAAATTAAAATCACAAAATATGTAAAAAGGTATAAATTCACAAATTAGGGGTTATTTTATGTTTATTGTATCAACTAATACCCATAAGTACCTGGATTTTAATATGAAATATTACTGAAATCTGACACTTATAAACTCCCCCCAACTTAGAATTTTGCTTGACCTCACGCAAAGTAAATGAATATATTTGAATTTAAATATCAAGATCACTTAATTCAATGAAAAAATAGATTAAATTAAAACTTATGATGTTTTCAAATTCAAATATAGAAAAATATAGATACAATCTACTTATAGGATCAAATTAAAACAATAAAATTATAATTCATCAAGGAATTACTTCTCGTATGCTCACAAGTAAGTGTTTCTCTATATTTTCATTGAATCATAACAAATCACAATTTCTTTTCATTTCATCTTCATATCACAAATGTTAGAATAGATGACTTTAAACTAGAGGGGGGGGGGGGGGGGGGGGGGGTGAATTGTTTAAAGAGGATTTTCGCAAGCTTTTAAAACAAGAATGAAATTATCTTAGGAAACAATTGATTCAGAAATTCAGTTCGCCAAAAAGTAAGCAAAAGTTGCAGTACCAGAAAAAACAATCGGTTGTTTATACCAGCAAACAACAAAATAAAACTGAATTTAAAGAGTTAGAGATAGAGAGATTGTACACAATTGTTTATACTGGTTCACTCCAAACCCAGAGCTACATCCAGTCTTCTCAGAACCCTGAGGAAATCCACTAAGCAATCACACCTTGATCACTTACACAACAACCAAGAGAATGACCTTGAACACCTCAAGAAACACACTCTCCTTGGTCAACACACCTACACCAAGATTGCTGATCTTGATCCCCTCAAGAACACACAACCAATCTCAGCAAACACAAAAACGAATACTTGTTCAACAGAGTACAAGGACTACACTTGTTACAGAATATAATCTGAAATCAATACAAGCATAATCCTATTCCATACACTTTGATCAATCACAAACTCTTAACAATCTCAGCTCTTTGAAAAACTCAGAAACTCTTAGCAAAAACTTGTCAAAGATTAATTGTCAAATCTGTTTTTCTAAATTTATTCAAAGATGTAGTTTGTTATCAAATCTTAACAAACTCTTAAATTTCATTAAAAGATTGGTCAACACATTTAATGACTGGAGCGTAAGTAGTTAAAACATTTAAAGCTCAGTCAAAGCTAAAACAGTTTTTCTGTTATGGTCCCAAAACAAACAATCGGTTGTTTCCTCGAATCAATCGGTTGTTTTGGCACTTAACAATTCAACCATTTTAAAAACAGTTTTCAATCTTTTTCTCAAAACACCTAAGTACAAACAATCGGTTGTTTCGACAAAACAATCGGTTGTTTTAACTTAGTTTTGAAAACATTTTACTTTCACAAAGATTGAGATTGCCTATGCTTTAGATTTAATCAAAGGGTGGATTACAACATCCAAACTACCCCAGAACTAAGCTAAACAAGCACAGCAACATCAAGCACATCAGAGGCTTCAACATCCTTCAAAGGATTTGGATTCTTCAAAACTTGAACACCACTTGGTTCAACAATCTCCCCCTATTTGATGAAGACAAATCCCTGATGCTTGTGTTGTACCTGATTGAATCTGAAGCAGTTCCTGCAAAATACAGTTTTGAACAAAGCATAGAACTTCTGATATTTGGTTAGCACAGATAAACAGTAATAAACTTCAGAGCTAAATATCAGAAAAATATTACACATCCCAAACTGTTTTAGCAAATAAAAACAGAAACTTAAACACAACATATATCTCCCCCTATTTGTCTTCACAAATAAACAAAGATAAGAGATAAAATAAGATATTTTTTTGATTACATCTGAATTAAAGCAGCAACAGCAGAAAGAAAGGAATTTAAAAACCAAATATAACAGCAAGAACACAATCGATTGTTCCGATAACCAATCGGTTGTTTTTCCTTCATTCTTCTTCATCAGCAAACTGAAGATCAAAGATTTGATTTTGGACAGCTTCAATCTGTTCATCCAGAGTCATGAACCTTGCATCCATGTTGTTGAGTCTGTTATCAATGTTCTGGAAGTTGCTAACACACAGATCATGAAGATTCCTTTGATTCTCCCCAAAAGTATCAAGCCTATTGATCATGTATCTTTCAAAAGAAGACTTGGTTGGCATTCCATCTTCCTGATCTCTAGCACCAGCACTAGGTCCAGCATTTTGATAATCTTCAGGTGGATCTTCATGTTGAACATCCATATCAACAGGTTCATCTTGTTCAAGATTAGCAGCACCACTAGCTGAGGCACCATGATCACCATCCTTACTAATCCATTTTCCACCTACTTTGGTAAAACCCATCTTGCTGAGTGATCCATTGTTTAACTCTTGAGTTGACTTGACCAACTCAGAAGTTTCATCTCCAAGGTTAACTTCAAAATAGAGTAGAAATTTAGATATCAAAACAACATATGGATACTGATAATCACCTAACCTCATGGCTTTTTGCATGTGTTCTTTGATGATATGGATCCAATTGATTTTGATTTTCTTGGTGATGCAGAAGATATATACCAGATCTTCTTCAGTTAGCACAGAATGATTACTCCCCTTGGAGTTAGAATCCAAGTTACAATGAGAGCAAGCAATCTCTCATCAAGCTTTAGACCTCCAACCGAGCATGTACTTACTTGAGCATGTTGATTCTTCAAGCAACTCTTGTAGAATTGGATTTTGTTAAAATCCTCCACCACACCAAGGTTTCCCTTGTTGATTTTAAGACCAGAGAACTTGAGACCAGCAACAACAGTCCACACTTCATGAGTTATCTCCATTTCTACACCCTTCACATGAGAAACTAGATTGTTTCCCTCAAACTTTAGGTTTGTGTAGAACACCCTCACCAAATCTGGATATATGTTTCCCTTCATCTCCAAGAACTTTCTGAGAGATTGATCCTTGAGCAGCCTTCTCACATTATCAAGCTTTTGACTTTTCAACCAATCAAAGCATACAACCTTGGGGTTGTTTATCTTCTTGATACTTGTTTCATACCTATACTTCTCAATGAGATCATTGTCTCCAGAAAACCAGCCTTCTAGCCTTCCTCCAGACCTTACAGCCCTGGTTTTGACTCTCTTTGAGGTGGGAGGAGTTGATTCCATGATGGCAGAGACGAAAACAGAGAAGAACTCACTTCACAGATTTTTGCAAGAGATGTTGCAAGAGATATTGCAAGGGATGTTGCAATTGGTTGTTCTTGTGGAAGAAATCTGCACCAGATTTTATAGCAGAAAAAGGAATCAATTTGAATTTAATTTCTTTAGTGGGTACCAGATTTTCAGAGAGAGAGGACTTGACTTTGCTCTGCACAGAAAATGTCAGGAAAAGCTGAGAATCACATGGTCTTCACATGTGATCTTTGACTAGTCATTAAGGCTCTTGAATTTCCAAGATTTTGGAATATTTTCCTTTATGACTGTTGTAACTCCTCTCTGAACATAATCAACTTTCAACACAGATTCTTTGACCAAGATTCTATCTTTTGAATTGATCTGCAACGGATAGAAATTCAAAATAGCAATTAAAACAATTTCTTCATAGTGCTGTCAGACCCAAAACAATCGGTTGTTTTCCTGCAGCAGTTAAAACTGTTTTTGAATTTTAACCATGAGGATAAGGAGTTCAAAGCAAATGACATTGATCATAAAAAGATTGTTTAACCATGAGAAAGAACTTTGAAACAGAAATTAAGAACAAATAAAGGAAAGTCTTATCCTTTTGTTAATTCTTCAATGAGCCATGTGCCTTATGATCAAGAAGCCTCTTTTCACTGTTGAGGTCTTTTGCACAGTATTGATTCAGCTTCAATGACTGTCTTTTTCTTCAAGAACTTGATCAGATGACTCAGTCCCTTCTTTTTCTTTAGTTTTCCTGCATAAAATATTTCAAGTAGCAAGATTTGGTCCCCTAACAAATTTGGGTCCTTTTGATTTTTTTTTGCAGTTAGAAACTTCACATCCCTTAGGAATCCATTTCATAAAACCTCTTGGAACAGAATATTTCCTTATTTTACAAAACCTAACAGAGTGGCCTTTCTTCATGCAATAAAAGCATGTAACAATCGGTTGTTTCGTCTTAACAATCGGTTGTTTTTTCTGATTTTCTTGAAAAACTTTTTGAAAACTTATCTTGCTTGTTCTGTGGATTAAAGCCTAAACCAGCCTTTCCAAAAACACAACTTTGAGAAGCCAAGACATTCTCAAAGTTAGATTTCCCCTTTGAAAGCTTGTCCACAGTTTCAACAAGATAGTGAACTTTTTTCACAAGATTTTCACAATTTTCACAAATGGGAGTTTCACACTTGCAAGAAGCATTTTTGAAATGGTTTTCCAATTTTTCAAAATCACTTTTTGCTTTTTCCAAATCTTCTTCAAGTGATTTAACTCTCTTTTCAAGCCAACTGTTAAGATCTTTCAATCGGTTGTTTGAAAGAACCAATCTATTAGCTTTATCATGTGTTTCTTGAAAAGCTTCAAGCAATTCACTGTAATTTTGTTCATTAAAGGAAGCACATGAACTTACCTCACTTGAGCTGCAAGATTCATCATAATTTTCAGCTACCAAGCATATGTTTGCTTTCTCATCTTCACTTGATGAAGAACTTGATGATGACACCTCATTTTCATCCCAAGCTATGTAGGCTCTTTTTGTCTTGCCTTTCTTCTCTTTGTATTTAGACTTTTTCTCTTTGCTCTTGTTTGGACAATTTGCCTTTATGTGACCTTGCTCACCACAACCAAAACAAGTTTGGTTATTTGAATTAAAATCATTGGATTTCTTGTTTCCATACCTATCTTTGTTGTTGTCTTTGTTGCGGTTTCTCTTTAGGAATTTGCTGAACTTTCTTGACAGCAAACTAAGGTTTTCCTCATCACTATCATCACTGAAATCTTGCTTTCCCTTGTGCTTGGATGCTTTCAAGGCTATTCTCCTTGTGTGCTTATCTTCACTCTCTTGAACATTGAGTCTATTCATCTCTAGCTCATGTTCCCTAAGCTTTCCAAACAAAGAAGCAACACTTAATGATGTTAGATCTTTAGATTCAGAAATAGCAGTTACCTTTGGTTGCATGCTCTATCAAGACATTTCAAGATCTTGATGTTCAACTCTTCTTTATCAAAGGTCTTGTCAAGGCTCATAAGGTGATTGATGATGTGTGTGAATCTTTTCTGCACCTCAAAAATTGTTTCTCCTTTAAGCATTCTAAACATCTCATACTCTTGGATAAGAGCATGCTTTCTAGCTCTTTTCACCTCATTTGTTCCTTCATGAGTGACTTCCAAAGTGTCCCACATTTCTTTTGATGATTTGCATTGCGAGACCCTGAAAAACTCATCAGAATTTAAAGCAGAGGTTATAATATTTTTGGCAATGCAATCGAATTTGGCCTTTTTGCTTTCTGCATCAGTCCATTGAGACCATGGTTTCTCAATGACAGATCCATCCTTTTCAAACTTTGGGACAAAAGGACCATTTTCAATTGCATCCCAAATTCCTTTGTCAAGAGATTCCATAAATATTTTCATTCTTAATTTCCAAAACTGGTAGTTCAAACCACAAAACAATGGTGGTCTGTTAGTTGAAGCACCTTCCCCAAAAGGTAGTCTATCAGCCATTAAAAAATATTTTTAGGATCAACTTGAATAACTTTCAAGAACCAAGCTCTTGATGTACATTGTTAGAATAGATGGCTTTAAACCAAGCTTTTAAAACAAGAATGAAATTATCTTAGGAAACAATTGATTCAGAAATTCAGTTCGCCAAAAAGCAAGCAAAAGCTGCAGTACCAGAAAAAACAATTGGTTGTTTCGCAGAAACAATCCGTTGTTTATACCAGCAAACAACAAAATAAAACTGAATTTAAAGAGTTAGAGATAGAGAGATTGTACACAATTGTTTATATTGGTTCACTCCAAACCCAGAGCTACATCCAGTCTTCTCAGAACCCTGAGGAAATCCACTAAGCAATCACACCTTGATCACTTACACAACAACCAAGAGAATGACCTTGAACACCTCAAGAAACACACTCTCCTTGGTCAACACACCTACACCAAGATTGCTGATCTTGATCTCCTCAAGAACACACAGCCAATCTCAGCAAACACAGAAACGAATACTTGTTCAACAGAGTACAAGGACTACACTTGTTACATAATATAATCTGAAATCAATACAAGCATAATCCTATTCCATACACTTTGATCAATCACAAACTCTTAGCAATCTCAGCTCTTTGAAAAACTCAGAAACTCTTAGCAAAAACTTGTCAAAGATTAATTGTCAAATCTGTTTTTCTAAATTTATTCAAAGATGTAGTTTGTTATCAAATCTTAACAAACTCTTAAATTGCATTAAAAGATTGGTCAAAGCATTTAATGACTGGAGCGTAAGCAGTTAAAACATTTAAAGCTCAGTCAAAGCTAAAACAGTTTTTCTGTTATGGTCCCAAAACAAACAATCGGTTGTTTCCTCGAATCAATCAGTTGTTTTGGTACTTAACAGTTCAACCATTTTAAAAACAGTTTTCAATCTTTTTCTCAAAACACCTAAGTACAAACAATCGGTTGTTTCGACAAAACAATCGGTTGTTTTAACTTAGTTTTGAAAACATTTTACTTTCACAAAGATTGAGATTGCCTATGATTTAGATTTAATCAAAGGGTGCATTACAACATCCAAACTACCCAGAACTAAACTAAACAAGCACAGCAACATCAAGCACAACAGAGGCTTCAACATCCTTAAAAGGATTTGGATTCTTCAAAACTTGAACACCACTTGGTTCAACAACAAACGTATTAGAAACAAGAATCTTGAGGTCTTTTATAGGGTTAGAATGAGGTTGGGCTTCCAAAAAGTATTGGTTTTTCAGATAACAAAATGCACATTTTAAAGAAGAACATACTTATAATCCAATTATAGCACATATGTGTTATCTAATCACCATTTTCTATTCACTTCACACTTTTTCTCATATTCTTTCTACTTAATCATGATTTCAACATGAATTTTTCTTTTTTCTCTTTTTCTTTTCATTTTCATCAATAGGAATAGATTTTTTGAGCTTTCAACAATTAAAACTAACCATTTCCTTTTCTATGTATATTGCATCTATGTTCTCCTTCCTTAAACATGCCAAAGGGTAGGAAATATATCATTAAAGGTTTAGGGTGCAGTAAAACAAAAATTCTTGGCTCAAAGGAAATTAAAAAAATTGAATTCTAATAAGATCAAGGTTGGCTATTTGGCCCTGGGTTCCTAATTAACACAAATGCGTCAATAATCTTCCTGCTCTTTTATGATGTAACAAAACATAAAAATTAAGCAATCACAATTGTCAATTTATCAATAAAACTCTTAAAATTGTTTAAGGTTCACACACTCACTTTGTTTAATTGGTGTCATTCCTTATTGTTTTGTCATTCTCTGTTCTAATTAATCATCCTGATAAATTTTCATGTATCACAATTTCAACTACATTTGAATAGGGATTCAATCATATTTTCTTTTCTAACCTGTGTTTAATTGATCTTACTATTTAATATTTAAACACAAATTCCTTTTTTCCACAATTCAAATTTAATACTGCAATTCTTTTTTATTTAAGAAAAATAAAACTAGAAAAATACTCAACAGTTAAATTAAAACTGAAATTTATTCAAAAGAAAATAATTCAAGACATAAAAATAACCAAATTAGTAGATAACAAAAAATTTATTCAAGCACACCAATAAAAAGCAAATAAAACAAACTAAGCAAATAAACAGAAAAGTAAACAACCGAAAAAAATAGAAAATAAAAATAAAAATAAAACAAAATTCAAATAATTGAAAAGAAAAGAAAATTAAAAAGATAAAACCATATTTTTGCTCAATCCTCTCTTCCTAAGAAGTCATCCAGCTTTATGTTAAAATCTCCAGCTACAAATATAGATGATCCTGCTTCGCTTGGTGGATCTGTCCCCCTTGAATAATAGAACATATCCCTAGGCTAAGATACATAGGCAGCAAAATGATCGGGGGGGCATGTAAGGATTAGGTTGCCTTTGAGGAAATTTTATTTTATTTTTTGTAAATTTTGCCCAGGCAAGATTTACTGCAAGAAAACTCCATTTTTTGGTGTCAAACTTGCCTAGGTGAGTATTATCTCGCCTAATACTCACCTAGGGCGAGATTCCCTGCAGGAAAACTCAATTTTACATTGTTAAACTCGCCTAAGCGAGATTTATCTCACTTGGGCGAGATGACTCCAGAGAGTACCCTTTGTTTGTCTTTTTAACTCGCCTAGGCAAGATATACTGCCCGGGTGAGGTTCACTGCACAAAATTTGAATTTTATGACGTAAAACCCACCTAAGCGAGACATATACGCCTAGGCGAGTTTCTTTGCATAAAAACATGGTTTTTGGAAGAAAAAATTCAAAATCAAAATAACAAATCATAAAACTAAAATGTGGATTGGCTTGCCTCCCAATAAGCGCTTGTTTAACGTCATCTAGCCTGATGCCTGTTTATCTCTAGGTGGACAACTGTCTTTGGAATATGATGATGCATAACTTTCTCAAATAAATTTGAGAGGTCCAATTACTCTTTAGTATCAGGAAAAGCTTCTTTTGTTGTATCTTTTTGTAAACATTCCTTCCCTATAATAGAACTTTTTAAATCATAAAAAGAATTAAAAGTTACCTCATCATCTTGAGTTCTTACTTTGAGCTTTCCCTGATCAACATTAATTATAATTCTAGCAGTCTTCATGAATCAAGGGAACCTCCTCGTCTTCTTCTATGTCCATCACAACAAAATTCATAAGAAATGTGAATTTATCCACCTTAACAAGAACATCTTCAAACACACCATATGAATACTTGGTTACTCTTTCAGCTAATAGTAATGTCATCTTGGTGGGTTTAATCTCTAAATCTCCTATTTTCTTCAGCATTGCCAGAGGAATTAGATTTATGTTTGCCCCCAAATCTAGTAAGGTCTTGTGCACAAATAAAGCACCTATAGACACGGGAAGATTAAAACATCCCGGGTCTTTGCATTTTTTAGGCAAGTCTTTTTGAATAATGACACTGCATCTAACCTCCAACTCTATATTTCTCTCATCAATATAGCTCTTATTCTTCAGAAATCTATCAAATGTTGAATCTTACTTCAGATTTCCTGCAAAATAATTTTTAGGGACCAAATTATAAAAAAAAGAATTCTTTCCTTCTTTTTAAGAAGCATGAGGATGATAAATCTTTTTCAGAAACACCAATCTCCTTATTTTTTAGTTTTTCTCATTATGTTTTCCTCCTTACTTCTTTTCTTTTCTTTTTTCTTTCTCATCTCTCTTCCCCTCAGTCTCATTTTTTTCTTTTTCAGCCACTACATTATTACCATCCCTTTCTTATGCTATTCTATCACTTTCAAAGGCAATTTTATTGCCATGCTCTCTTGGGTTGGTCTTGGTGTTGACTGAAAATTGGCTACTTTGCCCCTCTACTAATTGTTTAGAAATTTGTCTCACTTGAATTTCTATATTTCTAATTGTCGTCATAGTATTCTCTTGACTGACTATAGTAGCTTTCATGAATTTTTCCAAACTATCTTCAAATTTTCCAGTCTTTTAGTAACTCAAGGATATATGGGTTGTTGCTGGAAAGGACCTTGTTTGTTGGATGATCCACTATCTTGATTCCACCCAAAATTTTGATTTGATTTTTTCTCTAACCTTGATAATATTTATTATTGTTGGAGAAGCCACCTTCCCTTCCTTGATTACCATGTAATTTACTTCTGCTCCAGGTGAATTGTTTTGATAAGAATAGTGACCGTCGGGATGATCACTTCCTCAAAAATTACACTTTATTGGTTGACTGTGACTCTGGAATGATTGCATGGCTTGTATTTGTTGGGGGCAATTTAGCCATTTGTGCAGTTAATATCTCAATTTGTTATGTTAGAATTTTATTCCGAGCCAAGAGATCATCTGAAATATTCAACTCTAACAACCCTTTCTTTTGAATACCTTGTTTGTCGTGTTGGGCTTGATAATCAGTTGATGTCAATGCATCAATAATCCTTGTCGCTTGTTCTACATTAATAACCATCATTGTGGGAAAAAATGAAGTGGTTGAGGATTCCTCTCTAGGGTCTCCTTGTCTCTCTTTTGTCATTATCTTTTAGTTTCTTTTTGCTGCCATTTCAATCTCTACTTCAAATAATAATTGGTCTTTGGGAATTTGACCTCTCAATATCCTATAAGATAGCTAAATCAAGGGTTAACACAAGGATTCACTAGTAGTAACAAAATATATTTTTTTTTCCCTAAAATTTAAAAATAAACAGAATAAAATAAATTCCAAAATAGATCAATATGTACCCAAAAACCCAAATAAAATCTAATCATGTTCAATCAAACATTCACGTATTCAATCGATCTAATTCAATCAGATATGTTTTGGCATCGTTTAGCCAAAACCTTTTAAGCAACTCATTGATATACTTAGTCTAATGACCAAGGAGTTGGTTGGTTGTCTACCTGATCTAAAGACTTAAGAAGATTCTTAGCCCATCATGCTTATTTCAAACTCATTTTTCTTTAGGTTGGAAAATTCCTTGGACATAAGATAATCAGTAACATCAAAAATAATATCTTCCTCATATATTTGAACTAAGATGAATTCATTTAAGTGATCTCTGCGAAAAAATATAGTGTCTACTTTGCTTCTTTTGAAACCATTTTTTGTAAGAAAAGAGCTTGGACACTCATATCAAGCTTTAAGAGCTTGTTTGAGACCATACAAAGTTTTGTTTACTTTAAAAAGATGATTAGGCAATGTAGAACTCTCAAAACCAGGGGGTTGTTCAACATAGAATTCCATTTTAATGAATCCATTTAGAAAAGCACTTTTAACATCCATTTGATATAGTTTCATTTTACTAAAAGCATTAAAGGATACTAAAATGTGAATGGCTTTTAGACGAGCTATAAGAGCATAAGTTTCAGTATAATCAACTCTAGCCTTGTTTCTCACAACCTTACCTTGTTCATCTCGTTTATGAAGACCCATTTAGCTCCTATGATGGCCTTAAATTGGGGAAGTTCCACTAAAACTTAGTTTTTTGGAAACTAATCTAACTTTTCCTTCATAGTCGTTACCCAACTTTCATTTTCGAGGGCCTCGTTGATGTTCTTAGGTTTAATCTGTGAAAGCATAGCAACTTGATATCTCACTTTAGATCTTGTTGAAACACCTCTTTTAGGATCTCCTATGATAACGTCTACTTGGTGGTTCTTGAATAGTATTGAGTGTTAGAATATATGGCCTTAAACGAGAGGGGGGGTGAATTGTTTAAGGAGGATTTTTGAAAACTTTTAAACTTAGAATGGAAATTCTTTGAAAGAACCTTGATTAAGGATTCAGTTTTTCCAAATCACCACTTGATCACTTACACCACAACCAAGAGAATGACCTTGAAAACCTCAAGAAACACACTCTCATTGGCCAACACTAAGATTGCTGATCTTGAACACCTCAAGAACACACAGCCAATCTCAGTAAAACACACAAACGAATTGTTCAGCAGTTTACAAAGATTACACTTGTTACAGATGAATATTTGAAATCAATACAAGTAGAATCCTATTGCAACACCTTGATCAATCTCTCAACTCTTAAGCAATCTCAGAACTCTTTGAAAAACTCTTAGTTAAAAACTTTGTCTCAAGATTCTTAATCCTTAAAAACAGTTTTTCAGAATATATTCAAGGATATAGTTTGTTATCAAATCTTAACAAACTCTTAATTGCATTTAAAATAGATTGGTCAAAGCATTTAATGACTGGAGCGTATTCAGTTAAAGCATTTAAAGCTCAGTCAAAGAAAACAGTTTTTCTGTTATGGTTTCAAAACAAACAATCGATTGTTTCCTCGAATCAATCGGTTGTTTTGTTACTTAACAGATTTCACCATTCAAAAACAGTTTTCAAATTTTCTCAAAACACCTAAGTATAAACAATCGGTTGTTTCAACTTAGTTTGAAAAACATTTTACTTTGATAAAGATTGAGATGCTAATTGCTTGAGATTTAATCTAAGGGTGGATTACAATATTAAACTACCCCAGAACAAAGCTTAAACCAACACAACAACACACAGCAAAGTAGAGGCTTCAACATCCTTCAAAGGATTTGGATTCTTCAAAACATTGAACACCACTTGGTTCAACAATCTCCCCCTATTTGATGAAGACAAATCCCTGGTGCTTGTGTTGTACTGATTAAATCTGAAGCAGTTCCTGCAGAAAAAGCATTTATACTATCCAAAGCTTCTTACAGCAGCAAGTTAGATTATAACTCTTTAAACATAATAATCAATCGGTTGTTTACACGAAACAATCAGTTGTTTCTATCAGCAGCAGCAGAAAACACTTTTGTACTCAGAGATTTAAACATTTTATGCATATAAGACACAGATTTACAAGAACCAATAATTCTCCCCCTATTTGTCTTCACAAATAGACTTTAACATGTACCAAAGACAGATTTAAGAGAGATTATTAAGATCAAGAATACCTAACTCATTTCTTAAGAAGAAAAACCTCTCTTTTGGCAAAGGCTTTGTGAAGATGTCAGCTAGCTGCAGTTTAGTCTCCACAAACTTTACTTCACAGTTCCCATTTTTCACATGATCTCTGATGAAATGATGTCTTATTTCAATATGTTTGGTCCTTGAGTGTTGGATTTGATTTTTGGTAAGATTGATTGCACTTGTGTTATCACACATCAAAGGAATTTTGCTGATTTGTAAACCAAAATCTGCAAGTTGTTGTTTGAGCCATAGGATCTGTGCACAGCAGCTACCAGCAGCTATATATTCTGCCTTAGCAGTAGAGAGAGCAACACATGCTTGCTTCTTGCTATGCCATGAGATTAGGCTTGAGTCAAGAAGGTGACAAGTGCCACTTGTGCTCTTTCTATCTAGCTTGCAACTTGCAAAGTCAGAATCTGAATAACCAATTAAATGTATCGGAGAATGAGAAGGATACCATAGTCCTACAGATGATGTTCCTTTGAGATATTTCAGAATCTTTTTTGCAGCTTTGAAGTGTGATTCTTTAGGATTTGCTTGATATCTTGCACATAGACACACCGCAAACATGATGTCCGGCCTACTTGCTGTTAGATAAAGCAATGATCCAATCAAACCTCTGTATTTTGTTTGATCTATATTCTTTCCAGCAGCATCCGCATCCATGTAGCAGCTTGATGGCATTGAAGTGCTTGCCTCTTTACAATTCTCCATTTCAAACTTTTTGAGAATCTCCTTGCAATACTTTGATTGACTTAGGAAGATCCCATCCTTTGTTTGTTTAACCTGCAATCCAAGAAAGAAAGATAGTTCTCCCATCATAGACATTTCAAACTCACATTTCATTGCAGCCACAAATTCTTCACACAACCTATCTTGTGTAGCACCAAAGATGATGTCATCAACATAGATTTGCACAAGAATTATTTCTGCATTTGACTTCTTGATGAAGAGAGTCTTGTCTACTATTCCTCTTTCATAACCATGTGATAGCAGAAAGTTGCTAAGTCTCTCATACCACTGTCTTGGAGCTTGTTTCAGTCCATACAAGGCTTTCTTCAACTTGAAGACATGGTTGGGATACTTGTGATCTTCAAAACCCGGTGGTTGATCTACATAGACTTCCTCATTGATGTACCCATTCAAGAAGGCACTCTTTACATCCATTTGGAAGAGTTTAAAACCACTCATACATGCAAAAGCCAGCAGCAGCCTCACAGCCTCCAATCTAGCCACAGGAGCAAAGGTTTCACCATAGTCTATGCCCTCTTCTTGATTGTAGCCTTTGGCAACTAGCCTTGCTTTGTTTCTAGTGATCACTCCATCCTCATCTAGCTTGTTCCTAAAAACCCATTTTGAACCAATAATATTCATTTCATTCGTTTTAGGGACAAGAAACCATACCTCATTTCTTTCAAATTGGTTTAGCTCTTTATGCATAGCTTCAACCCACTTCTCATCCTTGAGAGCTTCCTCAATTGACTTTGGTTCAATTTGAGAAACAAAAGTTGTGTGCCTGCAGTAGTTTGAGATGGAGCTACGTGTGGAGACACCTTCCTTTATCTGCCCTATGATGTTATCCACTGACAGATCTCTAGGAATCCTCCATTCTTTGGGCAACTCACTCTGTTGCAGAATTTCAATCGGTTGTTTCTGCGAATCAACCGGTTGTTTTTCTGCACAGATATCTAGCTTCTCCAAACTAATGCTCTGTTCATCTTCCTCAGCACTGATCTTTGGGTTCTGACAGATTCTGCGATCTACCTCATCAAAGACTACGTGAACTGATTCTTCTACAGTCATCAACCTTTTGTTGTAGACTCTATATGCATGGCTTGTGAGTGAATAACCAATGAAAATGCCAAGGTCAGCTTTCTCATCAAACTTTCCCAAGCTTTCCTTTCCATTGTTGAGAACGAAACAGCTACAACCAAAGACTTTGAGGTGACTGATGTTAGGCTTTCTTCCATTGAAAAGTTCATATGGAGTCTTCTTCAAAATGGGCCTTATAAGCACCCTATTCATCACATAACAAGAGGTGCTCACTACATCTGCCCAAAAATACTTAGGAAGTGATGACTCACTAAGCATTGTCCTTGCAAGCTCTTCAAGAGATCTGTTCTTCCTCTCTACAACTCCATTTTGCTGTGGTGTTCTTGGAGCAGAGAAATTGTGTAGAATCCCCAACTTCTCACAGAACTTGACAAACTTCTCATTTTGAAATTCTCCTCCATGGTCACTCCTTATGGAACTTATGTTGCTGTTCTTTGTGTTTTGAAGCCTTCTTGCTAGCTTTTTGAATGCTGCAAAGGCATCACTCTTTGATTCCAAGAACAAGGTCCAAGTGTACCTAGAGAAATCATCAACAATAACAAGAGCTAATAATTTCCACCAAGACTCATAGTTCTAGAGGGTCCAAAGAGATCCATGTGAAGGAGTTCAAGAGGTCTCAATGAAGAGACACCATTTTTGGTTTTAAAAGAACTTTTCACTTGTTTCCCTTTTTGGCAAGCTTCACAAATGTGATCCCTCTCAAACTTGAGTTTTGGCAGCCCAATCACAAGATCTTTTGATATTAGCTTGTTCAAATGATTCATGTGAATATGAGCAATTCTTCTATGCCAAAGCCAAGATTCATCTTGCTTGGATAGAAGACATCCAATTGAACATGGTGAAGAGATATTTAGAAGATACACATTATTAACTCTCTTACCTACCAACATTACCTCTTTGGTGTTGGGCAGACAGATTTCACATGTGTTTGTCTTGAACATCACTTGATACCCCTTGTCACATAGTTAGCTAATGCTCAGAAGATTATGCTTTAGGCCTTCAACAAAGAGCACATCATGAATCACCAAGATGCTCTCATCTCCTATGGATCCTCTTCCAAGAATTCTTCCTTTGTTGTTGTCTCCATAGGTGACATGACCCTCTTGCTTGAAGGATATTCTCAGGAACTTTGATTTGTCCCCTGTCATATGCTTGGAGCATCCACTGTCCAAGTACCAAAGTTGCTTTCTTTCCTCCAAGATTTCCTACAAAAAAGATTTTCAAGTACATAGGTTTGGTCCCTTTATGAATGTGGGTCCATTTGGTTTATACTCATCAATACAAGCTTTATTTTTCTTGGGAATCCACTTCATAAGCCCTTTAGGAACAACATGTTTTCTGATTTTACAGAATGACCTCTTTTCATGCAATAGAAGCATGTAAAAATCGGTTGTTTCGATGGTCCAATCGATTGTTTTTCTGGCATTTTCGAAAATGATTTTGAAAATCTATCTTGCTTGTTTTGTGGATTAAAACCCAATCCAGAATTTCCAAAAACACAATTTCGAGATGCTAGCACACTCTCAAAGTTAGATTGGCCTTTAGAAAGCTTATCCACTGTTTTAACAAGATAGTGGACCTTCTTTTCAAGATTTTCGCAATTTTCACAAACTAGAGTATCACACTTGCAAGAGGAGTTTTTGTAAATGATTTCCAGATTTTCAAAATCCATTTTTGAATTTTCTAAATCCTCTTCTAGTGCCTTTACTCTGTTTTCAAGCCAGCTATTCTTTTCTTTCAACCGATTGTTCAAGAGAGCCAATCGGTTGGCTTCTTCATGCGTTTCTTGAAAGGCTTGAAGCAATTGGCCATAATTTTCAGAGTTTGAAGACTTTGATGAACTTACACTACATGAGTCATCCTCCCTTCTGGCCATTAAGCAAAGATTGAGGCTTTTCTTATTTTGCCTTTTCTTCCTTCTTGCTTGACTCTTTGTCATTGCTTCCTTTGGTTCATGAACAGCCTTAAGTGTCTCCCACATTTCCTTAGCAGTTTTGCACTTTGATATCCTGAAAAATTCTTTAGTATCTAGTGCAGAAGCTATAATGTTTTGAGCAGACTTATCAAGCTGAGCCATCTTACGTTCATCATTTGTCCAATTGGACAAAGGTTTTGTAATAAAAGAATTATCCTTTTTGAATTTTGGAATGTAAGGACCATTCTCAATTGAGTCCCAAATTCTTTGATCAATAGATTCAATAAAGATTTTCATTCTTGCTTCCTAAAACTTATAATTCAATCCACAGAATAAAGGTGGTTTGTAGATTGAAGCACCCTCCTCAAAAGATAGTTTTCCAGCCATAGAAAAAAGTTTTTAGATCAAGTTGAATAACTTTCAAGAACCAAGCTCTTGATGCCAATTGTTAGAATATATATGGCCTTAAACGAGAGGGGGGGTGAATTGTGTAAGGAGGATTTTTGAAAACTTTTAAACTTAGAATGGAAATTCTTTGAAAGAACCTTGATTAAGGATTCAGTTTTTCCAAAACAAACAGCAAAAGCACAAAGCTGGAAAAACAATTGGTTGTTTTAGCGAAACAATCGGTTGTTTATACTAGTCTCAAAAAGACAAAACTGAATTTAAAGAGATAGGAATAGAGAAATTGTACACAATTGTTTATACTGGTTCACTCCAAACAAGAGCTACATCCAGTCTTCTCAGAAACCCTGAGGATAACCACTAAGCAATCACCACTTGATCACTTACACCACAACCAAGAGAATGACCTTGAAAACCTCAAGAAACACACTCTCCTTGGCCAACACTAAGATTGCTGATCTTGAACACCTCAAGAACACACAACCAATCTTAGCAAAACACACAAACGAATTGTTCAGCAGTTTACAAAGATTATACTTGTTACAGATGAATATCTGAAATCAATACAAGTAGAATCTTATTCCATCACCTTGATCAATCTCTCAACTGTTAAGCAATCTCAGAACTCTTTGAAAAACTTAGTTAAAAACTTTGTCTCAAGATTCTTAATCTTTAAAAACAGTTTTTCAGAATATATTCAAGGATATAGTTTGTTATCAAATCTTAACAAACTCTTAATTGCATTTAAAATAGATTGGTCAAAGCATTTAATGACTGGAGCGTATTCAATTAAAGCATTTAAAGCTCAGTCAAAGAAAACAGTTTTTCTGTTATGGTTTCAAAACAAACAATCGATTGTTTCCTCGAATCAATCAGTTGTTTTGTTACTTAACAGATTTCACCATTCAAAAACAGTTTTCAAACTTTCTCAAAACACCTAAGTATAAACAATCGGTTGTTTCGACAAAACAATCGGTTGTTTCAACTTAGTTTGAAAAACATTTTACTTTGATAAAGATTAAGATGCTAATTTCTTGAGATTTAATCTAAGGGTGGATTACAATATTAAACTACCCCAGAACAAAGCTTAAATCAGCACAGCAACACACAGCAAAGTAGAGGCTTCAACATCCTTCAAAGGATTTGGATTTTTCAAAACATTGAACACCACTTGGTTCAACATTGAGTGCCTCCTGTTGATTCTTTGATCTCTTTAGTTAGACTATCTAACTCTCTAGTTTGATAGTTTGGTGCCTCTTCTTGATCGTCTAAAAGCGTTATTAGACTTTGTAACGCCTTATCTTGACCGTCTATTGTACCATCTCAACTATTATATAAATGATTATTATTTAATTATAAATTGGGAGTAGATTATTTTTGTAATAAGATTTTCTTAGAGAGAACATTAGTTATAACATAAGCTCATAGATATAAATGTATGTTAATATTTTACATCTTTATAATTATTCATAGTATATTACAAAACCATACAAGTTTTTGCACAATAATAAGTCCTATAAGAGTAGAGAACTATCTCTATATTTTAAATATTCTAAATTATCCACAGGTCATCATTCTAGAGAAGATCTTCTAAAAGTTTCCTTGAATAACTCTTACTGAGCAAGTTCTGCTTCTACTCGTATGACAGGTACATATGAAAGAAAAACATGAAAAGTAGTAAGGTCTTTGTAAGCCTTAAATATCAATCTTAATAAACTTAACACACAATAAAAACAATGGGGACCTATGACTTGACCTACAACCATAAGACTCAGTCTCACTTTATTAACATATGGATCCATATTCCACTTCTGATGATATACTATGAACATCAAAATATAATTGGGAATTGAATAGGTAGTTGATTATTTCCATTAAAGACATTCATACAATTATAATTATGTTTTATCAAGAATATTGACCAGTTTTCAGCCTACAAAAGAGAGATATACACTCCTTACCTTACCTTGGTGATGTTGAGTAGGTATTGGATAGTCCCAAGTTTGATTTATGGATATCCTAGTCCAAGGGGTTGTTCTAAACTATCCAGATATTCACATACTTGGGAACTTCCTTAAACCCCACCATAGTTTGTGCCTTTCATCCTACCAACTATGACTTCTCATACACAAAAACTCAAACATTAGCACGGTCTTAACTCAATGCAATGAATTTTATGATTTTTTCTCAGCTGACATATTCTTTGACATTTTCAATAATCACATAACAAGATAATTATTGAGATATGTCATATTTTTCTTAATAATAATCTATACACATCATTCAAATAAATACAAAAAATATAAAAATAAAATAAAGTATATAGGTAACTTTCTTTTATCTCTCATTAAATTTTTTTTTTACTTTATTTTATTATTATTTTATATATTTCTTTGAATTATAAAAAAATATCATATTTCAAATAATGTGAAATGAAATAAAATAAAAATTAAAACAAGAACTTTAAATAATTAGATATGATCAGTATATTATAGAAAAATAAAATAACAAAATATAAACTAATAACTAGGACGAGATAAATTAAATGATATAAATTGAAATAAATAAATAATAAACAAATTTAATGCGTAATAAAAGAGAAATTAAATAACATAAATATAAATAAATAATAATTGGAACGTGATAAATTAAATTATTAGAGTTACACACTAGAATTACACTTTTGATAAAATTTAAAATTTACATTCCCTCACTTGTCTTAGCTTTCCTTAGTCTACTCTTCCACTCTACCTATTTATAACCCCAAAATTTACTTTATTTAATTTTTTTTTTGAAAGTCATAATTACCCTAATTTAATGAAAATATTCCTTATTATCTTCATCTTATCTTATCTTTTTTTTTTCTTATCCATTAGAAGGTTCTTTTAATTAACTATTTTACGTTTCTCAAAAACTATTTGATTAATTGTTCAATGTTAATATATATATATATATATAACTTTAATTATAAGAGTTAAAATGTAAATAAAATAATTAATATAATTTGTAATGGACCAAAGTGTTGGGATCCGTGCTCAGCTAATCAAAACCCGTATATATGTAAGGCCTGATCAGCGAAAGTGCAGGTGGTGTGTATAGTACATTTGGGTCTAGCACAAGTAAATACCCACTAGAGACGCCTAGGCCTAAGAGCGCTAGGGTTTTCAAGGGTAAGTTGCATGCATGATACGTAAAGGCTAAAGCGTCTACAATGACAGATGAGCCCCATAATGCTAGTACATGAGTTAGTACCCTGGCGGCCATGCTGATAAGATTATGCACTCCATGGAGGAAGATTTTGTGTGGTTGTTACACTAAGATTGTATGACAACGTAACATAATGTCTTCCCATCAAACATACTTTCACTCGAGATAAGGTTCTCGTGAGAGAGGGGGTTGTTACAATGACGCAACTTAAATAGTCCATAAAAGGGACTTGAAATCCTTGGTAAATGTACATCGTTTCTAAGACTGAAACTATTTACTTACTCATTGTTTCTCAGCCCAGTACTGACTTGATCGTCAAAGTGCAATCAACAGGTAGAGCCCCCTCTGTTTCAAACCGAGCCGCATTCCTGATGACTTTTTACGGCAAGTGCACCGTGTTTGTCATAAGTAATAATTGTCCCTAAGGACAGATATCGATCCCACAAGGAACAATGAATTATCGAGTACAATATTCCCTAAATATAACAACAGAACAATAAAAAGAGTTTGAAGTGATTATGTTGGCACTGACAATAAGAAAGCAAACAAAGAATTAGTCGCTTCAATTGGTTAAATAGGTATTAGGTTTCATCTCTCTCACTCTCATGTATTTTGATTAGCATGTCAATATTAAGTTCTTTGATTGAAATTGATGTTCGTAGAAAATTCATTTATATCGATCTGTCACATATAAAATTCTTAAGAATGTTTCCTAAATATCGATCTCTCGCATACTTATAAAAACAACTTAGAAATCACAATCAGACGTTAATGGCAATTAACATTTCAAGTCTATCTTTAACACTCAGATATGCTAAGTATTGATGTTTAGGTCCGAACCCTAAAAATACCTCTCGGTCAGATTTAAGATTCTCAATTTGTCACGAAAAGTTAAAAGTAAAACAACAATACCAATAATCAATCAATAACTGAATATTAATATATAAAATATCACCTTTGTTAGAATGTATGGCTTTAAACTAGAGGGGGTGAATGGTTTAAAGAGGGATTTCAAAAACTTTTAAGCCTTGAATGAAATTACTTCAAGAATATCTTGATAAAGAAATCAGTTTTCAAAACACAAAGTTAATAGCACAACACCAGCAAAACAATCGGTTGTTTATACCAGTTTACAAATATCAAAACTGAATTTAAAGAGTTAAGGATAGAGAGAATGCACACAGATGTTTATACTGGTTCACTTTAAACCCAGAGCTACATCCAGTCTTCTCATAAACCATTGAGGAATACCACTAAGCAATCAAACCTAGATCACTTACAACACAACCAAGAAAGTGACCTTGATCCCCTCAAGACACACACTTCTCTTGGCCAACACACTAACACTAAGAATGTTGATCTTGATCCCCTCAAGAACACACAACACTTCTCAGCAAACACACAGAAGAAACTTGTTCAACAGATACAAGGATTACACTTGTTACAGAAGCAAATCTGAAATCAATACAAGCAGAAATCCTATTTCACACTCTTTGATCAATCTCAATCTCTAAGCAATCTCAACTCTTTGAAAATAAGAAACTTGTGTTGTTCTTAAAAACTTCAAAACTGTTTTACTGTTTTATATCAAAGATTGTTGTTTGTTATCAAATCTTAACAAACTATTAATTGCCTTTAAAGATTGGTCAAAGCATTAAAGACTGGAGCATAATAAGTTAGAATCATTTAAAGCTCAGTCAAAACAAAAACCATTTTTCTGTTATTGTACCAAAACAAACAATCGGTTGTTTTGGTTTTAACAGCTCAACCATTTGAAAAACAGTTTTCAATCTTTTCTCAAAACACCTAAGTATAAAACAATCGGTTGTTTTTCACTTAGTTTGAAAAACACTTTTCTTTTAAAAGATTGAGAATGCCTATGCTTTGGATTCAATCAAGAGTGGATTACAATACAATCTACCCCAGATCCTAACTAAGACAGCTCAGCAACAGCAAGCACAACCAAGCCTTCAACATCCTTCAAAGGGTTTGGATTCTTCAAAGCTTGAACACCACTTGGTTCAACAACCTTAATACATAAGAGTTTGAGCAGATTGAGCAGATTACTTCCAATCCCAAAGGGTGGAATTAGCCACGCATACTTCTAGCACCTTCCATTCTGTCAATTGGGTTACAATTCACTCTATGGTGTTTTTCTCATCGACCAAGGGAGCTCGACAGATGTAATGTTTTGGTCGACCTTCAACAAGTTACAGCTGTCGCCCGACCAACTGAGGCCCTACGAGGACTGTTTGTATGGTTTCGTTGGAGACCAGGTAGAAGTGAGAGGGCACGTGGAGCTATGGACGACTTCCACAAACGACACCACATCCCGCACCGTCAGTATCAGGTACCTTGTCATCAATGCTCCTTCAACATATAACATCCTTTTAGGCAGACCTGCCCTAAATAGGATAGGAGCAGTGGCCTCGACGAGGCATATGAAGATGAAGCTGCCTTCCCTCGAGGGAGAAATAATTACCATTAAGTCCGCCCAGAAGGCGACAAAGAAGTGTTATGAGAAGAGTTTGAAGACTAAGATAGGGGTATGCTCGATCACCAGCCAGCCTAAAAAAGGGGAAGGGGTTTCCCGGGAAGAGATGGTCTAGGAGAGGTGACCTGAGCTTGCGGGTGAGGTGCTGGAGAGGGAGATCAGGGGAAAGAAGTTCAAACTTGGAAAATCTCTAGGCTAGGAGACACAGGACCAGATCGCCAAGGTGATAGCACGACATTTGGACGCCTTTGTGTGATCTGCCTTGGACATGCCTGGCATCGACCCTGATTTTCTGTGACATCGTCTTACGATGGATCCCAAGGTCCGGCCTGTATGCCAGAGACGAAGTAAATTCAATGACGAAAGACGCCTGGTCGTCAGGAAAGAGTCCTAGAAGATGGTGAGTGTTGGCCTCATAAGGGAGATCCAATACCCTGAGTGGCTAGCAAACGTGGTGTTGGTCAGGAAGGCCAACAGAAAGTGGATGATGTGGGTCGATTTCACGGATTTGAACAAGGCCTATTGGAAGGATTCATATCTGTTGCCCAGCATCGACACCCTGGTGGATAGCGCGTCAGGTTGCAGACTTATTAGTTTTCTGGATGCCTTCTCAAACATATGAAGATGAAGCTGTCTTCCCTCGAGGGAGAAATAATTACCATTAAGTCCGCCCAGAAGGCGACAAAGAAGTGTTATGAGAACAGTTTGAAGACTAAGATAGGGGTATTCTCGATCACCAGCCAGCCTAAAAAAGGGGAAGGGGTTGCCCGGGAAGGGGTTGCCCGGGAAGAGATGGATCTCCAGCTATTGCTACAAGGTGATGCCCTTTGGGCTTAAGAACGCTGGCGCGACCTATCAGAGGTTGATGGACAGGGTACTCGCCTCTATGATAGGGCGAAACGTGCAGGCGTATGTGGACGATATGGTCGTCACCTCCCATGAGAAGGACCAACACGTCGCTGACCTAGAGGAGCTATTCACCACAATAGCCAAGTATAAGTTGAAGTTAAACCCTGAAAAGTGTGTATTTGGGGTAGAGGCATGGAAGTTCATAGGGTTCCTCCTCACCGAGCGGGGAATAGAGGCGAACCCCGAGAAGTGTGCGTCGATCATAGCAATGAGAAGCCCAACCTTGGTGAAGGAGGTACAACAACTGACATGATGAATGGCCGCTTTGTCCCGGTTTGTACCTGCAGGAGGAGATAAAAAACATCCCTATTTCCAGTGTTTGTAGAGGAACAACAGGTTTGTGTGGACAAAACGAGTGTGAAGAATCGTTCCTCAAGCTGAAGGAGTACCTGGCCCGCCCGCCAGTGTTGTGCAAGTCGCTACCATGTAGCCCCCTTCGCCTGTATTTCATCATTATAGAGCGGGCGATCAGCTCAGCCATAGTCCAAGAGCAAGATCGCATCTAGAGACCCATATATTTTGTTAGCAAAGTACTACAGGGGTCCGAGGTGTGCTATCAGGCCATTGAGAAGGCGGCTCTAGCAATGGTATTTGCAGCACGAAGGCTCCGCTACTATTTCTAGAGTTTCACGATGATTGTGATGACCAACCTTCCCATCTGCAAGGTTTTGCAAAAACCTAATGTGGCGGGTCGAATGGTGCGCTGGGCAGTCGAGCTTTCTGAAGTTGATGTGCAGTATGAACCGAGGGGACAAATAAAGGGTCAAGTTTATGCTAACTTTGTGGTAGAGCTCTCCTTGGCAGCCACGCACCATGACAGCGGGAGTTTCCAATGGGTCCTCTAACCAGCAAGGCAGTGGAGTTGGTGTCATCTTAGAGGGACCAAATGGGTTACTGATCGAGCAGATCCTACGACTCGCTTTCAAAGCTAGCAACAACCAAGCTAAATATGAGGCCTTGGTTGCAGGAATGTTGCTAGCAAAGGAGATGGGCGCTCGAAGCTTGTTAGTGAAGAGCAACTTGTTGTTGGTATCTAGACAAGTTACGGGCGAGTACCAGTCCAAGGACCCCCAGATGGTCGCGTATCTAAAGTACGTCATGCTATTGAAAGAGTCTTTCACTACGTTTGAGTTGGTGCATGTCCCTAGAGAACAAAATGTTCGAGCTGACTTGCTGCCTAAGCTCACAAGCGCAGATAGGGGGAACCAACAGAGGACAGTTATCCAGGAAACCTTAAATGCGCCTAGGACTACCACAGGGCATGCAGAAGAGGCGCCCAGGACTACCACAGCCATGCAGACGAGGTCCAGTAGGTAAGTGTTCTCAAGGGAGGAAGAAAAGGTCACCAGTCGTTGACCCAGGAAACGTTAACTGCATACGACTTGTCTGTGGGAGAATCGTTGCATGTTTGCTTGATCGACAAAGGTGAAACCTGGATGACACCCTACAGGCGTTGCCTGGCTGATCGTCTACTCCCACAGGAGCCAACGGAGGCCAAGATCGTTAAGAAGAATGCGAGCATATATACCCTGGTTGATGGTAAGTTATTCAGGCATGGCTACACTCACCCTATCCTATCCTGTGTGAGTGGTGAGCAGTGCACGCGTATCATGGCTGAGCTCCACGAAGGTATCTATGGGAGTCACATCGGTGGACGAGCTCTTTCATCGAAGGTCGTTCGAGCAAGATATTACTGACCAACCATGAGAGAGAACTGCATGAGGTACGCACAACGATGCAAGCAGAGCTAACAGCACGTCGATTGGCATCATGCGCCCCCAGAGGAGTTGCGGTCGATCCACAGCCCATGGCCTTTTCATACCTGGGGGATTGACGTCCTAGGTTCGTTTCCTCTAGCAGTTCGTCAAATGAAGTACTTGGTGGTAGCCATCAAGTACTTGACCAAGTGGATAGAAGCCGAGCCTATCGCACAGATCACAACCCACAAGGTTCAACACTTTGTGTGAAAGAACATAGTTTACCGTTTTGGAATCCCAAAGCGTTCAATGTTTGACAATGACACCCAGTTCGCAAGTCAGCAACTAGATAAACTGTGCATAGAGCTCGGCATTATGTAGGTGTTCGCCTCGATAGAACACCTCTAGACGAATGGGCAGGTCGAATCTGCTAACCGAGTCCTGCTTAGAGGCCTAAAGAGAAGGCTAGAGAAAGCCAAGGGAACTTGGGCAGACGAGGTTCCCAGAATTATGTGGGCTTACCATACCACCCCGCAATCCACCATCAAGGAGACACCTTTTAGCCTGATGTATGAATTGGATGCCATGATTTTCTTCGAGATCCAGGAGAGTTCACCTCGATTCCAGAACTTCGTGGCCGAGGAGTCTAACGAGGAAAGGAGGGTAAACTTATATCTGTTCGACAAAGTCAGGGAGAAAACGCACATAAAGGTCGAGGCCTTAAAGAGGAGGGCGGAGTATAAGCACAAGTCCAAGTTGAAACCTCAGAAGTTCCAGGTCGTCGACTTGGTAATGTGAAAGGTTCATCCGTATCAGTTGGAGAACAAGTTGTCTCCCAAGTGGACTGGCTCATTCTGCGTAATAGAGGTGCTTAGGAACGGGGCGTATAAACTCGAGACTTTTGAAGGCGGAATTATTCCCCGAACATGGAATGAGGCCAATCTCAAATTTTATTTCAGTTAATCACACTATTGTATGCAGTTTGAATGTTCAAGGGGACCCTTTTTTTCCCTTATCGGTGTTTTTTTTAATGAGGTCGCCCAATAAAAAGTTATTTGAAAAATATGCTTGCAATATATTGTGCTAACAATCAGGGTTTATAATGAATCAGGGCTCATAACAAGCCTCCCCCTTGGTAAGATACCAAAAGTGGGAACAGTTAGGGTTCATCACGAATCAGGGTTCATAACGAATCATGACTGATAACGAGCCTCCCCCTTGGTAAGATACCAAGAGTGGGAACAATTAGGGTTTATCATAAATCAGGATTCGTAATGAATCAGGGCTCATAACGAGCATCCCCTTGGTAAGATACCAAGAGTGGAAACAATTAGGGTTCATCACAAATCAGGGTTCATAACGAATCAGAGCTCATAACGAGCCTCCCCCTTGGTAAGATACCAAGAGTGGGAACAATCAGGGTTCATCACGAACCATGGTTCATAATGAACCTCCCCTTGGTGAGACACCAAGAGCGGGAACAGTAAACCTTAGTAAAGTCTCCCCTTGGTAAGATACCAAGACTGGGAGCGAAGTCTTCCCGTGGTGACATTCCAAGAGTAGAAGCAAAATCTCCCTTTTAGGGAAAGTAAGGCTCATGGCAAGTCAAGCAATACCTCTTGCTCTGAGAACTCAGGTCGCCATGGGCACGAACCACAGAGAAACCTCCCTTTAGGGAGTACGTACTGACAAAGCAAAGCAATTTTTTATAGGAGGACCTGCTCTCCAGCAAGGCTCTAAGCTCAGGTACCCTAAGACACAAGTTTATTATTGGTTAAACAGGAGGACCGTGCTACTTAGGTATGGGCGATCATTGGCATGCGATTAGTTGACAAAATATTTTTAAGACATACAAGTTAGCCGAAGTCAAAAAGGGAAACATTCACACACATATATACAGAATGGTAAGCTTAGAAAAGGAAAACATTCATACACACACACAGATATATATATATATATATATATATACATAATGGTCAGTTGTTCGTTAAGTTACAAAATGAAGCAATAGCGGGGAAGTTCACCACCACTATTCCACATCTACTAGTTGTCCATCTATGACAGCTTTGCCCAACCTTGATTCGGAGAGATCCACCTCAGGATGCACACAAGTAACTTGGGCCAAATCATCTTCGAAGCTCACGGCATAGGAGTCAGCGACATCGCTCATCAGTTCGTCTCTGGTTTTTTGGAGAAGTTCATTCTTTTGGGCAATCTCCTCCTTCTGCCTGGCCACCTCCTCATCCCTACTGACCAGCTCTCCTTTCAGCTTCTCCACTTTAATGCAGAGGTCGTTGTTCTTGACATATAGTCTCAAGGCCTCTTGGGACTTCCCAAACAGGAGGACCTTGGTCTCTTGACTAGTTCTTCGAAGCTCCTCCACCTCCAAGGTAAGTCCAGTGACTTGTTGCTTGAGCTCAACAGTTTGGAGGACTTCTTTGTTAGCCATTTCCTTCGCTTTCCGCATCTTGGAGAGGAGAAGACAGTTTGCAACTAAGGCTTCCCCTAGTTGCCTTGACATGTGCTCCATTAGGGGATCCTCCTCCAAGCTTTCTAGTCTCCCTTTAACTTTGGTAGAAAACAACATCTTTTGCAGGAAGGAAGCTGGGTCTAAGGAGGAGTCCCACTGATCTCCCTTTGAGGCACTTTCACCTCTGCCCTCTTGCACTGCAATGTCGCGAGGAGAGGAAGCACTAGATGGAGAGTTCCCGTAGGAGGGAGCTCGACCATCCGAGTCAGAAGGGGCTGAGATGGCACCATCAACTTTTAGCTTCCTCTTGAAGACGAGTCCAAAGCAGGTCTCTTCATCCTCAGAGGGGGCGACTTCAGCCACCACTTTCATCTTTTTGTCCTTAACAGAAGGGGCTGGAATGGGTTTCTTTTGCTTGGCCAAGGCAGCTAGGTTCCTTCTCTTCTGAGCGTCCAACATATTGTCTGCATGAGAAAGAAAACAAAGAAGAATTCAGAAAACACACACATGCAAGATATCGCTAGCAAAAGTAAAGGGAAGAGAGGATACTAATGTACGCCTTAAGGCATGTAAGGTTGTACTCGTGCTTTATTAGTTCGACAGTGCTAAACACTGCCTGGAGGTTGGAGAGGAAGTCACACACCTCTCGTTCTCGCGGGTGTAAGTCTTCAAGGCGTCTGGGGTTTTTGAATTTGGATTTTTGTGTCCAATACAGAGGGAACCCATCCAAAAGGCTTGGATCATTAGCGTTGCAATGAATCTTGAAGAACTTACCCTTGAAGCCTTTATATGATTGTTGGAAGAGGGTTAGCAAAACTCTCCCAATAATCCCGTTAAAACTCACCCATAGTTTCTGACCTGGGCTTTTGGCTTTGAAGAAGTAAAGGAATACATCCACTGAGGGCAGATGGCCAAAGTAGTGGCACAACATGGAAAATGCCCGAACAAACGCCCAACTATTTGGGTGTAGTTGGGCGACGTTGACCTCGATGAGAAGGGCTCTCTCAAAACTAAGGAGGGGAAGACGAAGGAGAAGTCTTTTGAAAATGGTAGAATAAATGAAGCAGAACGGGCCATCTGGGTCCGACGACTCGTCACAACAAACTGGCTCATCTTCCCTACAAGGTACAACTTTGACGAACTTGTCGTGCTGTTTGCCAAAAAGGAAACTCTTTTTTGGGTGCTCACTCTTCCTATACGTAAGTGGGCCCCGAGGATGCGTGTGTTGAAACCCGTATATATGTAAGGCCTGATCAGCGAAAGTGCATGTGGTGTGTATAGTACATTTGGGTCTAGCATAAGTAAATACCCACTACAGACGCCTAGGCCCAAGAGCGCTAGGGTTTTCAAGGGTAAGCTGCATGCATGATACGTAAAGGCTAAAGCGCCTACAGTGAAAGATGGGCCCCATAATGCTGGTACATGAGTTGGTACCCTGGTGGCCATGTTGTTAAGATTATGCACTCCATGGAGGAATATTCTATGTGGTTGTTACACTAAGATTGTGTGACAACATAATAGAATGTTTTCCCATCAAACCTACTTTCACTCGAGATAAGGTTCTCGTGAGAGAGGTGGTTGTTACAATTACGTAACCTATATAGTCTATAAAAGGGACTTGAGATCCTTGGTAAAGGTACATCGTTTCTAAGACTGAAACTATTTACTTAATCATTGTTTCTTAGCCCAGTACTGACTTGATCGTCGGAGTGCAATCAACAAGTAGAGTCACCTCTGTTTCAAACAGAGCCGCGTTCCAACATCCTAAGAAAAGAGCAAATTCCAGCAAAGACAGACGGAGTCACGACCTGTTCCCAGAGTCAACTGGCGACCAGGTCAACCGGCAAGAACATAATAATATTTGTTTTACCAATAATTTACACACATCATTTAAACAGATAAAAAAATGTAAAAAGTAAAATAAAGTATATAAATAAATTTTATTTTTATTATTACTTTATATATTTCTTTAATTATAAAAATAATTATATTTCAAATAATGTGAAATAAAATAAAATAAAAATTAAAGTAAAAAATTTAAATAATTAGATATATATTATAAAAAAATAAAATAATAAAATATAAACTAATAAATACAATCAATGGAAATAAATTATATAATATAAATATAAATAAATAATAAATAGGACTAATATAATGATAAATTAAATTATTAGAGTGATTCTAGAATTAGAGCTTTCCTTCGTCTTCTCTTCCAATCTACTTATATATAAGCAAAAAAATTACTTTTTTACTTTATTTTTTTTTAAAGTCATGCTTACATTTATTGTTGAAAAGATTCCTTATTATCTTCATCTTTTCTTTTTCTTTTATCCTTTGTTATCCATTAGAAGGTTTCTTTTAATTATTATTTTTAATAATTAAAAATTTATTCTCATAATTAATTAATTAGTTTTTTTATTATTATTTAGTCACCTTTTTTAAAAACTATTAATTTATTTTTCAAGTTTATATATATATATATATATATATATATATATATATATTAAATATGACTTTAATCGCAAGAGTTAATATAGTTATTTAAAAGTATGAATGTTACATCTATTGTAGGCAGATTTACTTATAATTCTCGTAAATCAAACATACAAAAGTCTTCTTACTTTAATAATTTCTTATCAAATTTATGATGTTAAATCTTACATGATTGACTTCTTCATTAACTAAAGTTCTAGAGTTGTATACTTTATATGTCTTAGATATTTTCGAACATCCAAGTAAGATTCTTATCACTTATGGAATCAAATTTTTCTAGATCACTTATGAAATCAAATTTTTCTAGATTGCCTTTCTGTTTAGTATTTAAAATTGGAACTTAAAAGGATGGAAACAAGAAATATTAGTTTTTTTTTTTTGTTCTTCTACAATTTATAGGGAGTCTTATTTGCCAAAGACATTAATAGAGATGGATAGAGACAAAGGCAAATAGAGACAAATAAAGATAGAGACAGAGATAGACACACAAAAACAAACAAATACACACACATAAACACATACACATGTACAAGCACACACACACACACTCTCTCTCTCTCTCTCTTTCTCTCTCTCTCACACACACATACACACACAAAAAGACATAACACATACACACACACACTCTCTCTCTCTCTCTCTCTCTCTCTCTCTCTCTCTCTCTATATATATATATATATATATATATATATATATATATATATCTATTTATCTATCTAACTATCTATCTATCTATCTATCTATCTATCTATCTATCTCACACACACACAAACAAACATAGACACACACTAACAAAGACAAACACACACACAACACAAATAGACACATACACACACTCAAACTCACAAACAAACAGACAAACAGAGAATAATGACACATAATTTTAACATGGGAAAACCTTCCTCAACTTGATAAGTAAAACCCACGGGACCTAGTCCAGAAAATTCCTCCACTATAAAAGTAGGATTACAATATTTGCTTCTTCTCACTCTGTGAGGATAACACTCAATCTCATCCAACAAGGATGGAATACAACATCTCTCTAGCATCTCACTAGGATTTCTAATATCACCATTATGGTGGAAAACGCCTCCACTATAAAAATGAGATTACAAAGTCTCTCTAGCATCTCACTAGGATTTCTAATCTCACCATTATGGGTGGATATCTACTCTCTCTTTTCTCTCTATGTTGCTCTTCTCACTAGTTCATTGCTTCATTCTTCTCTTCCTCACCTTTATATAGAGAATGAGAGGAAGACTTCTTCATAAAGAGATTAATGTTCATTACATTTTCAAGAGAGAGTTACAATTTCCAAAAAAACTAAAAAAACTTTTTAATGACCATCATTGAAAATATTCAATGGATCGATTACCAATATTAATTGGTCATAATCTCCCATTAAATTAAGGAGGGATTCCCAACAATTCTCCCCCTTAATTGACTTAATTGAGGGGTATAAATAATTCAGCTCCCCCACAATAGTGTTACCAATATTAATTGGTTTTAATCTCCCATTAAATTAAGGGGAGTCTCCAACATGACTATAGAGCTTACTAAAACAATCTAGTATTCAGAAACAACGTCCCTTTACCTAGGGTCTCAAGCCCCCTTTTATAGCTTACTCTTTGTTTAACAACTTTCACTCACGAATATAATCTTTACTGAAAGCATACAATAATAACACAAAAACAACCTGCTAACGGACACCACTTATCTTCAGGTGCTAGTAGCAACACAACATTTTGTTTAACATGTGCATCATTATTCTCGGGTGCTCCTCTTTTATTCTCAACCACTATTGATTAATATGTAACTAACATGTATTAAATAATATATAACTCTTTATCTTCAGAATAATATGATAATAGATTTAAACAATAATAATTATATCTTTCATCTTCAAAATAATATGATAATAGATTTAAACAATAATAATTATATCTTTCATCTTCATAATAATATGATAACATATTTAAACAATAATAATTGTATCTTTCATCTTCAGAATAATATGATAACAGATCTAAACAATAACAATTATATCTTTCATATTCAGAATAATATGATAACAAATTTAAACAATAATAATTATATATTTCATTTTCAGAATAATATGATGATTTAAAAAATAACAATTATATTTTCATCTTCAGAATAATATAATGATTTAAACAATAACAATTATATATTTCATCTTCAAAATAATATGATAACAGATAAAATATCCTTTATCTTTTATCTTAACTACCTTTTCTGGACTGACCAACATCTGGACCAAGGTCCCGAACATTCCTATCCAGTACAAGTATATATTTCAGATTATTTTTTAAAATTAAAGTTAAAAAAAAAAAAAGAGCATGATGTTATATGTTCTTACATATTCATCATATATACGTGAAATCGCTCACACTTCGCAACATTGCTATGATTGTAGGTTAAAAAACTCATACGTGAAACCCCACTTCAATATTTGAAAATTTATCTTCAATATTACTATCTCTAAACAATTAAATAAATTATTGAAGAATGTTTTAAATAAGAAGTGATTAGTAAGAAAAATATATTCTATGAAATTAAAAAAAGATAAAATTAATCTAATTACACGTGTAACATCCCTATTTTATTACATTTAATAACCATAATTACATGAAATATATATATATATATATATATATATATAACTCTCTCATTCATTCAGTGTTTCAAGGTATCTCTTTTCATAGGGATTTTAAATATTTACATAAGATTAAAACAAAATATTTAAAATAAAATAAAACATTTACATCCTCCAACTGTTCATTAGAGAACTCTATCACCTCTATTATCATATGCTCCCGTGTAAAAAGCACGATCATCATGGATTAAAGAAAATAAAACACAATGCAAACAATAGGATAAACTCGCTATTTTTAAAACTTCTTATATAAATATAACTTTAATTATCAACATAAAGTCATTAATTCTTATACATTTTCACAAAATCATTAAGTGTCTATCATAATTTATAATTCATCTTTCTCATGTTCATGACTCACAACACATAGACATTTAAGGATAAAAGTTTATTTCTTTATTTATTTATAATTCACAATTATATCATCCCATTCCTTTCAATTTATATGGAAAACGTTATTAAAATGCAGAGTAATTGCCTAATATATTTTCTATATATTTATCAGTATTAATGAATTTATACTGATGAATATTATTAGTATATATATATATATATTTCTAAATAAATATTAAGATAAATTATTAACATTAATATATATATATACTTAAATAAAAAAATTAATAAATAAATAATTCATTAATAGTATTTTTGTGAAAATAAAAAAAAAAGCATTATTATTATATAAGCATTTATTTACTAATACGTTATTAAAAAAATTCATTAATATACTTTGACTTGTATAAGTATATATAGAATTATGTTAGTGTGTGTGTCTCTATATATATATATTAAAAAAATTATATTATAATATGTTTAAGTAAATCATATATATCTGTAACATGGGCTCTAATTAGATATTTTTATTACTTAAACATTAAATTGTATTTAGTAATATGCACTTACAATCATAGAACTGTATTACATAGAACAGATAGCACTCGATACTTTACATATTGTCAACCTATTACCATAAAATAAATAAAAATAAAACAAAATGTTAAAGATTGACTTAACTATCATACATTAGTTTAATGGAGAACTTTAATGATTTTATTGATAAACATATAGCAGTTGCGTGTAAATAAAGTCAACTATTTAATCAAAATTTATTTATTAGAAAAATTATAAAAATTACCATCTAATCATGCAAAACATCATAAAGTGAAACAGAATATAAGGTATGCTTTGCTGGTAATCTGCTCATTACTAGGGTTTTATTTATTGGCATTTTTGTCTTTATATTTGCAATTTAATTAAACATTGAACACTTGGACCCCACAAAATGCACCAATCAAATATCATGCAACAATGTGCTTGCTTCTTTATAGATCTCCGTGCCACAATGTCTTCTTCTCACTCTTTTATAAATACTATTTTACTTCAAACATTAAATATATAGAGAGTTACTGTACGCAAAAACAGGTAGATTTTATTTTATTTTTATTTTTTGACTTTCAGTATATATAAAATGTTTTTAATTCACACTGAATTTTGTAAAAAATATTAAATAAATCTCGCAGTTTTAAACATCTTTGCTGTATGTATCCAAATAAATAAAAAATAATCAATTCTAAAATAGAATAATTGAAAAAATAAAAAAATAAAAAAAAACTTCTGTTAAAAAAATCATCGTTTCATTTTTAATATAGTATAAACGGAAATTACAAACTATTTATAAAAAAAAAATTGAAAATTAGAGAGAAAAAGCGTAATGGTTTTTTTTGTAAGCTAGCTACTCTAACTACTACTTAAGCAACAGTTCTTGTTGCAGTATGCACTCTCATCAGAAACTCTTCACTTGGAGTTTCACCTTCCTCTCGTTCCTTTGAGGTATTATTTTTTCACACCCAAATGATAGTGTTTATAGATCTGGTTTTTGTGTCATCTTTCTTTTTCTCTCTATCGATTTTACAAATGTTTCTGTTTTGATTGATTTTGTGTGAACAGATCTATTGTGCACATCAAATTCTTTCCTAAAATGTTCGCAAGAATATGTTTATAAACTTTTATTTTAAGATACAGTCTCTGTCATTTACAGAAACTAATTCTTTATCCCATGGTAAATTTTTATTATCACAGAGATTTTGGTAGGAGCCATGTGCCATACCATGGCAAAAACACTTTTCTTACAAAGTTTTTCACTCTTATTTTTTTCAACAAGATTGTTTTTAGTTTTTTACAAAAAAAATTGATAAAAAAAACTAGATTCAGAAATGATTTTAATTAAAATGGATTTAATATTTTCATAATTTCGGTCTAATTTGTAATCTTTAAATTATTATGAAGGAATTTTCATGTAATTAATTTTTTTCATCGGAATTTTCACGTAATTAATTTTTTCTATGAAAAGAATTGTTTTTAATAAAAACAACATATTTTCATACGTATCTTTTGAGGAAGCCGCGATTGTAATTCCATTAATAGCTTCTCATTTAAAATAAAAACAATTTTTTACTAAACAACCAAGCTTTCCATTGAGGCAAAAAAAAAGTGTTTTGTTTTTGTTTTGTTTTGTGGATCCTTTGGCCTTCTATATAGTATAATAATAATAACTACTATTTCTATACACTTTACTTTCCTTTTTATCATTTTCTTATTATTGTCTTTATTTGAAAAATTAATTAAAATCGAATATGTAGTGAATGAGGTTAATATCTTTAATGACACACGTCACTTTTTTTTATCACTACTCGAACGTGCATCTTTTTCTGAGCTCTTTAGGGGAAACGCTAACGTTATTTCTCCATAATCTTTCTTCTTCACCTGCTTATTCTCTCTCTCTCTCTCTCTCTTTTCTGTGTTTTTTCTTTCTGCAGATACAGCAAAAGAAGAGAAGATCCTTTAGGTAAGTACCAAAGTTGACCATTGTATAATGTTTCACCCTCCACTTTTGAAGTTATGTTTATTTATGTCTATTTCCTTTTTAAAATTATGATAATTTCCTTGTGAAGTTATGATGCTTTTTTTAGTTCTAAAACATTATGATAATTATGTAAGTTTTACAAATTTATAATTATTGTAATTTTTCCAAGTTATAAATATTTTTTTTTGAAATATTTTATACATTTTTTTTCAAAATTATACAAGCTTACTCTTATGTAAGACATGCTTAAGCTTTGGTTAAATTCAAGATTAAGATATGTATTTACCATCCCCCGAGTCAAGATTCGGATAAAAAACCCATTCAATGGTTTTATTTTTTATTAAAATATTGGATCATATCAACCCAGTTTAAATTAATTTCTTTTCGTAAGATCCAGTAAAGTTTTATAATTCTTTTTCTTTTGGTTTATACTTTAATTTAGGAATACCTCAATTCTCAAATGTAGATTCATACATATTTTCTACATATCCTATAAATTTTGATATCAAATAATGAAAAAAATTTACATGAGCATTTAATATTTTGAGAATTTAAAGATATCTTTTAATGTCATTTTTTTATATTCAGTTAAGGAAAATTGTGTGGCAGATTGGAGGGGATTCTGTATTCTTTTCTTAGGAAATGAAAAACTTTGCTATACTGGTCTAATAACTATTTAACACACACATATATATATATAAAGACATTGTATTTATGTGAAATAAAGTCCATAATCTTTTACTGACATGCTTCTATTCCAATACTTTGAGGACTAATTAAGTTGGTAGCAGTTTCATTCACCATGAAAAATTTTGTAAGAACTCTTCACTCTTCTAGTATGGTCCAGTATATTTAATTTATATATCTGTATTTGTGATTTATCTGTTTTTGATAAAAAGAAAAGTGTAAGTGTATTAGAGTTATTCTTGCAACTCAAGAAAGGTTTGTATGTGTGTAATGGATAGTAACTGATGTCTTGATTTTCAATTGTGATATCCGATAGAAAATAATTATTTTGAAAAACAATTTAAGTCAGTTTGTGAAAAATTAAAATATAAATAATATACCTTTTCTATCATATCATAATGAATAGTAATAGAAGGTATTAAATGTTCTACCATGTATGAAATATATGATAAATTCTTTCTTAAAAACCAATGCCCGTTATGTATTTAATAATTTTATTTAAGAAAATAATTATTTATTTTAATAAATTCTTCTGAGTTAATTGTTGAAAACAAATTGTTTCTCATTATAAAAAACTTATAATTTTCTTAAATCCCACTCGTAGTTAACTTCTGCAGCTCATTATTGCAATTACAATTGTGATCTTAAGTGCCATGAAAGACAATTTAAAATAAATTCAACTCATAATTGTCATTTAAAAACTTGCATGTTATGAGTATTTGTATAATTGCAACTCCCATAGTCTATTGATAACAAAACTTTAAATATTTGAAAAGGGATCAAGTCTAATCATAATTCTTTTAAAATATTAAAATCATGTAAGGTATAGTTATAGGAAATCAAAACTTATTTACACATCATTATTATTATTATTAGTATTTGTATTATTTTTCCTTAGAAATAGTCTTGTGATGCAATTATTATCCTCTTTCCTCTGATCTAAACTTGAACATGTACACTTTATTAGAATCAGTTCAAATCATCCACCTGTGAACCTATGGAAACTCAATTCACTGAAGACGTAACTCCAATGTTAGTTACTCCTAGCTCTGCAGAGAACCAGGTAAGCACAACACTCCATATTTACATATATCATGATAAAATATTTTTTCTTTATTTTGCTAATAAGAAAAATAATAAAATAGTTTTTACTAAGTAGTGTGTCTTTCGAATGTATTCAGTTTTCCAAGACAATATTTATTACTTTTCATGAAAAATAAAATCATGTTAATCCTATTTTTCTAATTGATTGACTGGTAAAAGAAAATTTTCTCTTGTGATTTAACTAATATATGAATATTTCCAGATTATGTGAGTTGTGTAAATGTCCTCATTATACTGTGGTGATAACCCTTTGTTGCTAGATTATGAAATTTAGTTAAGTAACTCTTTGCTGATAACACTTAAATGAAACACTACTTAGCCTTCATTTATATGTTTTTTTGAATCTATATGTTCTTTGCATGTCTCATGATAAATTTGATCATGTCTTCATTCATGTGCATTTATGACAAGTCGTATATATATTAGGATACATGTAAATATGTGTTTCCATTTTCATATGTGTTAGCCAACAGGAGTTTGTTTACTTTGTAAAATTTAATAGGTTGAGAAAAAACTGTTTTGAAAACAAACTTATACTCGTCAGAAATATATATATTGTCGCTAGATGTTTATGTGTGTATGTTATTAGAGTTATCCTTGGTCATATATCAAGGTTATTTTTCTTAAATTAAATCGTGATAAATTAATTTTCTTTTATTTAATATATAACTTTGATAATTTGATTAGATGGTCTTGTCAAGAGGAAGAACTTCCCAGATGCAGGGGCAAAATTTGTCCAGAGGCTATGATCTGTTTGGTCAAGTTCTGTAAGTTTTTTTATTTTTTGTGTCGTTCTATGAATATTTTAACAAGTTGTTTTGCATACACTATGCATGTCTTATCCTTTCTAAATTGAACTTATGTATAATATATGTTCTACATTACAGGCATCCTTTGGGTATGTCAAATGAATACACAGCTAGTTCTAGTCAGGTATTGGATCCATATATATCTGGAACAACATACATAATCAATCATGTATATTCTCATCTTTAATTCAAGAACACCTAATGAATACAAATATTTAAAAATACTGTTCTATAAATAGAGATTTCATTTGAAAAGGGTTTGATAGAAAACACAAGAGTAATAATAGAGGTCAAATTGAGTTTGTATTACTTTTTAAAACTTTTCTCAAAAACAACAAATGTGTTAAAACACACTATTCTCAATCCATAAAGCTCCTTTGGGTTAGAACGAGATATAAGAATTAATTTGTATTTATTAATCTCCACAAATTCCATGTTAATTTGGTGAATAAGTTAGTTTACACTATGATATAATTCTTACAGTATAAAGTTTTTCTCATTTCTAATACAACCTTGTCCAGTTATATCTCTTTTTAAGCGTTAACCCACAGGAAAACTTAAATGAAAAATTAATGTTATCTCAGATATTAATACAGAAAATTCTCATTCATAGCCATGATTGTAAAGAATATTTTAAAACTATGTATACAAAGAGTGAGTGCTTTCAAGGAATATGAGGTGGTTCAACTATTTTTAATCGTCGAGGTATTCATATATCACTTGACATTTTATTGGAGATGAGGCTTTTATTTTTTGAAGATATGTTATCATTGGAATCATTCATTTTATTTTAATTTTGCACAAAAATTATGTTTTTGGTTGATGCTCAGAAGTTTAAACAACATACACAATACTCTTATCATTTTAGTATGCTATAAGATTAATTTTGCTGCACAACTTCGTATATTTTTCATTCAAATGTGAATGCTTTCTTGTGTATCAGTTTTTTCTTAGCTTCAATTATCTTGTATCTAACACCACTAATGCCATTATTTTGTATTGGTGTTTTATTATTCATTGTAATTCATAAGCAGACAATCAAGGAAAGACCTGCATTACCACCAGCTCTTCTGAGTGATTCTACTGTTAACTCAAACAGGGCATGGAACCCTATGTGGTGCTAATTCAGTACCTTTACGCATCCATTTTTATAATAATTTATAATTTGTATATGCTCTCTTTATGCTGTTATGGCATTTACAATACTGTGTTTCTGGAATCGCAGGCTCCAACAGAACCAATTATCTGCTGCTGATACTAATGGTTCACAGTACTATCCGAATTACCTGCAGTATGATTCTTGTACTTATGTGGAATACATTATGTTAATCAGTGATCCATTAATTAATAAGTAAACAAGTAATACCTACATAAACCTTTCTTTTTTGGGATACCTTGACAATTCACCACTTTAATGAATCAAAACTATTCACATATACTACACATACGTAGATGTATTCTAACTTATTTACCAAATGAAATCCTAGGTATTCTATGTAGTATGTGTCCAATTCTTTCATTAAATTGAATCTGCTGCATTTTTTTGTATTATGAAAAAATTGGTATGTTTACATGCAAAAAGAAGTTATTATTATTTTGTGTAACTCAAGTCTTGATTCAATTTAATATCTAATCCAGTTATAATTGAGGTCAAATTTTGTGATTTAAATTCTGTATATAGAAATGTATTATCATCCATAACAGTTAAAAAAATGCCTTTTAATTGAAAGACTCCTAGGTATCAAATCAAGCTATATATGGTTATCTCGTTGTAGGTATGCCCCTGCATATAATCCAAACAACCAATACCATGTCCCTGTCCATCATGCTTATGGGGATCAAGTTGTTGGTCCTGCTCAAATCCCCAGGTAAGCAATCTTTAGCTGTGACTGTTTTATATTCGTTCTCATAAAGCAAGATATGACATTTTATGCCAATTTCATATTTGGAATTGCTAGGAAAAGTGGGTCCTTTGTAAGTGATTCCATATCAAGAACATGAATAATATCCATTATTGTAGTGGTCCACTATGCATTGACCTATATATTTGTCCGTATAAATAAGTTTGCAAATATTAATAACAGGGGTTTTGGAGACCTATTTAACTGTAGTCTCTGAAGACATATTTAAAACAACTTTTCAATCTTTTGTCTTGCAATACTTACTTTTACTATTTACAGTTTCCCTGCACAGCAAATTATGAGTGTTAGCACTGTGCTTCTTTTTTCGTTTAACTGAGACATTCAATCGTTTAGGTTTCATTTTTCTAATAGCTATATCGTTTTAATGTGTTTATTTTCTGGATTGATGTAGGCTGGAACAATCAATGCCTTTACAGATGCGTCAACTTGCCCCTGCTAATGCCAACAAGAGCACCACACCCTTTCAGCAGGCAACATTTCCTGAATTTTCAACTCCAAGGTAAGCATTTACTTGAACTAGGTTAAAAAACTTTCCAACTACGTGGTTCTTTTAATAGTATATTGTTGTCTTCTTATAAACATGTACCATTTTGGTTTTAGAAAATTTAATAGCAAAATATATTTTTATTTATTTGCTCCAAAAGTTGTACTTTATTACTTATTCTAGAGCTGACACTGAAGATATGTGTGAACAATAACTTAATTGTTTGGGTCATAGCTATCATGATATAGTATTAATCTCTACTGTTGCATTGTTCATGTTTCTAACTCAAATAATTCTTAATTAGGTGAAGAGATATATTTGATAAATAGTATTTTTTTTATACCACCACTTATCTTGATCCGTAGTTCAATAAGTTATAAGACATAAATTGTAAGTACGTGAATTTTGATTTCTTATAACATGTCTACCTCTTAATTTCTTTATTTCCTTATAACTTGGGTTGAAATTATTGAAAGCTAGGGTGGGATACTTGATATTTTTATTCATTTGTATGGTTGATTTCTGCATAGGGCACATTTTCCAAATCCATTTGCGAATCAGAATGCCAGAGGACTTCATTCAGCTGAGCAACATCAGGCTATGCTTTCTCTGCAAAACCAGACACAAAACTTGCTGGGAAGGGTAAAATTTTTGAAATCACCTTTTATAATTCTTAAGACTTTGATGTTGAGATACAATCAGTGTTAAAATATCCGATTCTATGGTTCTAACACACAAAACAAGGATTATGGAACTTGAGAGGATCTGAGGAGAGAAGGATCAATCGAAACAGAAAAGAAATGAAAATATAGCTTTGGTTAAAATATAGAATTTAAAATGAAACTTGTACTGCAGGGACGAGTAGAACGACCATGGGATGCTACAAGTTTCGAAAGTGGGAAAGGTTCATCTTCCAAACGTCAGAGGGTACCTAATTTTATTGTTCATGCATGTAGGATAGGAACCATAGTATGAGTGGAAGTAGCCATAAAGTTTATAAATTTAACATATATATATATATATATATATTATGATTTGTAGTTGGATAAAATTATAAAAAATAAGTTATAATGTTTGAACATATCCCTTTCTCAATTAAATTATTCACGTCTTAATATTTTTTTCTTTCTTTAATATTTTAGAGTTTATAACTTCTATGTAATCATGGTGAGAACTCTAAATCAATTAAAAATCAATAAATATATCATATACAAGTATAATTGTAACTAAACGTTTAGTTTGATTTTCCTGATAAATATTTTCCATACTCAGTCATCTTTTGACTTTATTGCTTCATTTTCCTGTTGCAATGGCGTTAGAGGTTGTTAATTAGTTAAGAGGATTAGTTGATTAATTAATTACTAAAAAGGTTGTGTAGAAACATGTAACTTTGGGCTCATTTAATTAATCAAATTGGGTTGTTTTTTTTCTTAGTTTTCTATTAATCTCTCTTTGGGCTTAACCCTAGCTGGGATTTTTGAGGTTCTTATGTTTGGTTTGTTTTTCTATTGCAGCAGACAAATTCATCTCCACCAAACCAAGGACCTAATGCAGGGCTTGCACTCCCGGGACCAAGCAATGCACCTGCTGAAAATCCAAGGCTTCTGGATCTGATTAATAGCTCTGGAAATAATCGGGAATTTATGAGGTTTGGTTTTCCAATCCTCATAGTTCTCAGCTCCCTTATTTCTTACAATATCTCTTGTGATTTTAACAGTCATGTTTTTGTGAGTTTCAGTAATTCTCTCTATGACCCTGCTTATGAGACTCTTGGCCTACCAGTTGACCCTCATCTCAGAATGTTTCAAGCAATGGCTGGTAATTACAATCAACTTCCTTTTTTAAGCTATCATGATTATAACCTGCACAAATTCATAGCAGTTCACTTACTTTTCACTGTCACATGTCAAAGAAAATTTACAATACTACATGCAAGCATTACACTCATCTTAAGCCAAAAATCTTCAAGTTTCTTAAAAGAATCTTCTTGTTCTGAATGCAGCTCGCGGGGAGAAAGGGTATCGCATGTACGATTGAAAAGTGCGTGGGATTCTCATGTGGATTCTGCTGTTCAATCAAATCCTCAAACTTGAGACTTTGTTGGCTTGCTTTTAGTATACATCAAGAGTGTTCTTGATGAGACTTATCTTTCTTATTTCTGTTTGGTAGAGACATAAAACTGCTTAGTTGTTGTGGTGTGTTTAATCATTAACGTACTATTATACCTGCATGGATCCCATATTAACTTATATGGCTTGGTTTATAAAAGTAAACAATCATTAGACTATTATATTGGGCTTATATTTCAATTATTTATTGATAGATATGTGGTAAAGTTAAACTATTTACAACCTTTATAATCATTTAGTGTTTTTTTTCAAATCTTTTTTTTTAAATTTATGCAAGGTTAACAATTTCAACTTACGAAAACAATTTTTAACTTCTACGTCTGCTTCTTCTTCCTCATCTTCCCTCTTCTTCTTCTTCTTCCTTTTCTTCTTTCTTCTTCTTCTCTTCCTCTGAATTCTTCTTCTAAAATCTTCTTCTGAAATCTTTTTTTTAATTTATTCAGAGGTTAACAATTTCAACTTAGGAACACAATTTTTAACTTTTACTTCTACTTCTACTTCTTGTACTTATTCTTTTACTTCTTCTTCTACTTTTTTTGAAATCTTCTTCTGTAATCTTCTTCTAAATTCTTCTGAAATCTTCTTCTTCTACTTGAATCTTCTTCTGAAATCTTCTTCTTCTTATGAAATATTCTTCTAAAATCTTTTTCTTCTTTTGAAATCTTCTTCATCTTCTTATGAAATCTTCTCCTTCTTCTTCCTCTGATTCTTCTTCTTCTCAAATCTTCATCTGAAATCTTTTACTTCTTCTTTTGAGATCTTTTTCTTCTTCTGAAATATTCATAAATCTCCTTCTTCTGAAATCATCTGAAATATTCCACTTCTTTTGAAAGATTATTACATACGGATTTAATCCGTATGTAAATATTAGCACCATAAAATAAAATTAGCAGTGAATGGGATTCGAAGGGATTCGAAGCCAAGTTCCTTCAGCAATCTTTCAGCAACCAGGTAAAATTTAACCACTACACTAAGCAAATTCTTTAATTTTATTATGATTTTTATTATACTTATTATTATTAATAATACTAACAATATTAATAATACTAATAATACTAAAAATATTAATAATACTAACAATACTAATAATATTAATAATACTAACAATACTAATAATATTAATAATACTAATAATACTAATAATACTAACAATATTAATAATACTAACAATATTAATAATATTAATAATACTAACAATATTAATAATACTAACAATACTAACAATATTAATAATACTAATAATATTAATAATACTAACAATATTAATAATACTAATAATATTAATAATACTAACAATATTAATAATACTAAAAATATTAATAATACTAATAATACTAATAATAATAATAATACTAACAATATTAATGATACTAACAATATTAACATATGAATCACATTTAATTTATCTATAATCTACTTGAATCTAAACATAATTTATTATATTATCTATTAGTATGAATCAAATTTAATATATGTCATACTCATAGTCATCATATTACCTATTACATTAAAATCAACTATCATATTAATTATTATTTTACGATCATATTAACTTAATTAAGTTCATTATAGGTAGTTGGTTTTACTTGTGTGTTATATATAGTAAAGAATATTGTCAACAAACAATATTATCTTTTAACATAAAATGATGACTTTTACATTAACTATTAATTAAATCTCTAATACAGATTACTAGTTAGCATATCATTATAGTTTAAACTATATTAATTATTCCATAAATCTATGTAAAAAGTTGTTACTAAATAACCCTTTCTACTAATATATAAATCATAATGACAAAGTGATTAAATAATTTATAATTTAAAATATTTTAAAAATTATACATTATATCAATTTTAATCTATGTAAGTAAATATTTGAAAATAAGATTTTTTTTATCGACAAAGAATAAAAAAAATTAAACAAAACATTTTAAGGATATTTCAATCCTTATACAAGAATCTCAAATCAGAAAATAAGTGTAAGATACAAGCACCTATATAGCCATCTAACAAAAACTTCACAACTACCTATAATAACCTATATTTGAAAATAAGATATCAAATAATTTTATATTAATATATATATATATAATATGAAAGTAAATTTAAATTTAACCATGAGTTTTAAAAAATTAATGATTAAATAAAGAAATATATTAATCAATATATATATGTATTTATAGTATTAAAGTTATATTAATATTATATAATTTCTTCCTTTTTCTCTCTATCTATCTATATCCGGATAAAAGTAATATTACTCAAGTCAAATAAAACTACTATACACACACAATAAATATCTAAATGTATATTTATATCAAAATTAATATTAATAATATGAATATAATATTGATAATATGAATATAATATTAATAATATGAATATAATATTAATAATATGAATATTAATACTAATAATATTAATACTAATAATATTAATAAATATTAATAATAATATGAATATTAATACTTACTAATATTATGAATATTAATATTAATAATAATATGAATATTAATACCCTGGATGCTAACATTTTCGTGGGTCCCTGACACAATTTGTGTAGGCTAAACCTACTAATGTGGACGCAATTAGACTTATTGTCATTTTGGCCGCCACAAAGTTAAAACTATTATTTTAAGCTAGTGTAGGTTTTAGCCTACACTTCTTGGATGTTAAATTAAAGTTATGAATGAGGTTGACCAACACTAAGTGGATATAATTTAAAATGTTAATGTTTGTTAAACCCACAAAATGTGAAATAAAAAGAAAATATTCAGACTATAACATTTTGATTATTTGTACCTATAAATGTATTTAAAAGTGAATTTAAATTTATTTTTCTAAATTAATACTAAATTAAATTTGAATTAATTTTCAATGAATCCAAATCCAATTTAAATGAATGTAATATCTCTAATTCATTGTAATAATAAATAAATAAATTTACAAATAACATTAAATTCAAAATTGAAATGAATATTAAAATAATAATAAAAAATTTACAAATAACACTAAATTCCAAACTGAAATAAATATTAAAATTGAATTATAACATATACTCACTAATTGAAATCCACATCAAATTTGAATTAAGCATAACAGGAAATTAAGAAATAAATTTACAAACACCAAATTTACAAATTACACCAAATTAAAGTTTTGAAACGTAGCTGGAAACATTAATTGGAATTTGAACAAATTTCAAGAACCTGCAAAAAAAATTAAAAATAAAATAAATTTAGCATTCCTGGCATTAAAACTAATGAATAAAATATTATATAAATCAAAATATAGTTAAATTAAAACTCACAATTCGTATTACATTTATATTTTGTTAATATATAACACTTTTTTATCAACAAAATATAACACTTAAATTAAAACCTTATATTAAAAAAAATTGATATCACTGGGAGCATGATGATAGTGTGTTTGACTAAGACATGTGTGCCTCACTCTCTCTCACGTATGTCCACTTTCACTCAACTCATGCAGTATATAACTCATTAACTTACCAATTTCTCTTACAAAAAACATAATTATTTTATTCCATCACTTACCAAAAATTCCACAATGTGTTCTCACTTTTCTTCTTTTCAACATAATTTGACGCACTATATATATATAAGCAAATGTTTTCTTTCCAGGTTTCTATGTCTGTATTTTTTTCTTTACAATATAATATAAAGCACCTAATTGATTAAGAGCAGTGGATTGTGATTCTTTGGTGGAATCATCGTCTTCCTCATTCAACCAATTATTAGACAAAGATTGACCTTGACTGGATTCTGAATCGCCATTAGGGCATTCAAGTGAAGATGAATTTGATGCATTCACCTCTGACATTGCTTGCGGAACAGAATTGTACTAAATACCCTATTTATCAGTTAGGTGGGTCTATAAATAAAATTGTTTCTGCAGACAATGAGCATGAGACTAAGTGGTATTTTGAATGCCAAATCCTCATATTTTATCTTATAGACCCATTTTTTATATTCTTTTTAATTGCAGAAAGCTCTGACCCCCTTATTTTGGTTGCTTAGTTAAAACTACACTATAAGTGAGCATCTTTTTAACACCAATACCCTCTTTATAAAAGCTTTTTGTGTTAATCATGGTTTTAATCATAGCCAGCAAATGTTTTCACTTTCTACCACCATATTCTACATCTTCATACATACATGTATATACATAACATACTACATAATAGAGTTTAACAGATATGTGGTAAAAGATAGTTGTTATAAAAGTAAAAAAAATTCTACTTGTACAGAATAATATTAAGGATATATACTGAAATAGAATGTATATAGTAACTCCTAAAATTTGGTGTAAAAATTTAATAATGTATAAAGTGTGTTGTGTTTATAAGAGTGACACCTGAAAACTTACTAGAATAAAGCACATATATAGTTTGATAGAGTTGTATACCTGATAGTGGAGAGAGTCACAGCGACAGAAACAAGTTGACAGCAATCAGATTAGCAGAAAGAGAAAGCATATGAAGGCTACTCATATTCATATATCCTTGACATGCACATGCACCCCATCTTTACATTTTCCAGGTGAGTGAATGGGTTCCCATCTCTTATGTTTTTTCACCTGCAGCAGATACAGTGATGTTTATGAATAGATGTCAAAGAACAAGTTTGAGAGAGAAACATAATGCACAAAAGCTCATCTTATTCTCTTATTATTCATATATATTCTCTTCCTAAAGAATGGCATTTCATTGTAACAGGGGTATTCGGGGAAATGTTGTGGGAATGGAAAGTTAGGGAGTTGACATAAGTCTTTGGGAAGATGGAGTTTTAGTCTGTCGTAGGTACGTTTTTGCCACAGTGAGGCTATGCATTCAGCTCTTTCGAGAACCATGTGGGGTACCCCTTGTTCTTTTAGACATGCTGGTGTGGTTAGTCCTGAAGGACCTGCAACTACGATCACAAGACCGTTCACCCAAAATATCTCTTCGCAATTAACTAGGCGAAACATGTCTTCCATTTTTGTTTCTGAGTTGTGGCCTCTTGGATCTGAGATAGAAAAAGGAATAGGTTTTAAGAGTTGAGAGAAATGATTGTTTTTAAGGTTTTGAAAGATGAGTTTGGATTGTTGGAAGAGAGGAGTTGGAGAGGCTCAAATAGAGGATTTGAATCTGTGATGAAAGCAGGGGAGTTAATGAGCTTTTTCACTAGACAGATAAATAAAAAATAATAGTTCAGAATTTATACATGACCTCCAATTTTGAGTTGTAGAATTTTGCTATACAGTGCTTTCCAAGTTATGTGTCTACCAGCTTGGTCTTTAGTCTTTTTCTGAGCTATATTGCTTTCATCTTTCCGCTGCATAATTATGACAATAGTTTTAACTGGACAATAAGAACTAAGTTATTCATGGATAACTTCAAATTTGAAGTTTTTTACTACACCCTTAGTATCTCTTCATTCTTTTGCTACTTGTCTATGTTGTGCATTAATAACACATATGTCTTAACTTGTTTACTAGGTATTGATGGGGTTAAGCTTAGACATGGTCGCTTATTGATTGCTTATAATACTAATCAAGGGTGTGCTTAAAGTGGCACAACTTGCATGCATCAAAATATGGTGGCTTGGTCAGATATTTATATTCTAACTAGCCTAAACCAATAAATAATGGTCAAGACAGAGGAAGAGAAAAACTTTTCCCAAGAAAACATTCACTATGCCACACTTACAACTCCTAAAGAAAAATAAAACTAGGTTTAAAGGTGTCTAGTGAGTGTAGCCCATATGGTTAAGGTACTCAGGAGCAACAGAAGAGGAGATTTTGGTGTGTTAAAGTCAAAAGTGATTTTGGTAAGTTTAAACACGTGTCCTCCTCACAAAATTTTGAAAAAAAAAATTAAAAACATTTAATACTAAAAGTAGAAAAACTTCCACCAATCAACACAACACATTCGGGCCAACCAGAACGTGCCACGTAGCACATTTTCAAACTCACTTTTTTTTTCTCTCTCATCCCGTTTAATTTCCTCATTCTCTCTCATTTTGCTTTCTCAGTCCTCTTTCTTTAAAACCTTTTTCCTCTCTCATCCCGTTTTTTTTTTCTCAAACCCTAATCACATCTCAATCTTTTGCCCCCTTCTCTCATTTTTCCCTGTACTCTTTTTCACCATTTCGGCAACTGCAGAGCTGCTGTATTGGAAAGCATTTTTGCCTAAAATCACCATTAGACATCTGTAGAAATGGCGCCTTCTTTTGAAATTTGAAATGGAAATGACGATTGTTTTTTACTATATATATATATATATACACACACACACACGTTGTTGTATAAATCAATTTTTCATTTTTGTTCGGTTTTCTTATTTTCATTCTCCATGGAGCAGGTAATCTTTTATATTTTTGTTCCTCTCAATCTCACATTTCTGGTGCATTTTTTATACTTTTTGTACTCTGTTTGTTAAGTTTTTGCATTTTTTGGGATTTTCTTATTAAAGTTGCTTGCTTTTATCTTTTCGACCGATACTCTTGATCTGTTTTATGGTTTCTGGCTTTTCTAGGTTTTCCTGATCGAAGTTTCTCATGGAGTTTTGTATTGTTTTATGTTCAACATTTTAGCTCATCCTTAATCTCCATTTTTTATTTCTGTTCGAGCTATGTTTGAGCCATTTTTTATTTCTTCGTTTTTCTTCTTTTCATTGTCCATGATTCAGGTGATCTATTCTATCATTTGTTCATCTCCTTCTCACATTTATGTTGTGTTTTGATACTTTTTGTCTATTATCTTTTCGAAACAATACTCTTCATCTGTTTTATGGTTTGTTTCTCCACTATTTTTGACATTCTTCGTTTTCTGTTAAAAGTTTCAGGCATTTATGTTCAAAGTTACTGGCTTTTCTAGGTTTTTTCGATCGAAGTTTCTGATGGAGTTTTGTATTGTCTTTTATCTTTTTGACGGATGTTGTTTATTGGTTTGTTTTCTCCTTCTCACATTTCTGTTGTGTTTTGAAATTTTGTGTCTATTATCTTTTCGAACGATACTCTTTATTTGTTTTATGGTTTGTTTTCTCCACTATTTTTGACATTCTTCATTTTCTGTTCAAAGTTTCAGGCTTTTTTTTCAAAGTTTCTGGCTTTTATAGGTTATTCCGATCGAAGTTTCTGATGGAGTTTTGTATTGTCTTTTATCTTTTTGGCGGATGCTGTTTATTGGTTTGTTTTCTCCAATTTCTTTTCTCCATTCTTTTTTACATTCTTCGTTTTCTGTTCAAAGTTTCTGACTTTTTTAGGTTTTTTTTAATCGAAGTTTCTGATGGAGTTTTGTAGTGTTTTCTGTTCAAGATTTTCTGTCTTGTTCAAAGTTTTCTTGATGCATTCTGTTCATCTCATTTAGGGTTTATTGGTGACTTTGTCATTTTTTTTTCTTCATCTAATTTGTGCATTTGATCCAACTTTAAAAAGGTATTTTTGTTTCCACCCATTTATATTATTTAATTATTATTATTATTATTATTATTATTTAATCTGAGCAGCGTAATTACCTTTTTGCATTATATATTCTGAATGTCCTTATAACATGTTATTATTGTTTTATATTTTCAATGGTTCATTTCTAATTCCAATATAATCTATAATTATGTGTAATGATGATCTCTGATTCTTACTCTTTTATGTCATATCACTCCATTATATATTTTGAATGTCATTATAACATGTTATTATTGTTTTATATTTTCAATGGTTCATTTGTAATTCCAATATAATCTATAATTATGTGTAATGATGATTTCTGATTCTTACTCTTTTATGTCATATCACTCCATTATATATTCTAAATGTCATTATAACATGTTATTATTGTTTTATATTTTCAATGGTTCATTTCTAATTCTAATATAATCTATAATTATGTGTAATGATGATTTCTGATTCTTACTCTTTTATGTCATATCACTCCATTATATATTCTAAATGTCATTATAACATGTTATTATTGTTTTATATTTTCAATGGTTCATTTCTAATTCTAATATAATCTATAATTATGTGTAATGATGATTTCTGATTCTTACTCTTTTATGTCATATCACTCCATTTTAATTTAATGTATTAATATTTTAAATTTTAATATATGTATATTTGTAATTTATTTTGTTAATATATTTTAAGTTAACATATTTAAATATTTAATATATTTAAATATTTCATATATTTTAATATATCAATATTAATATATTTAATTTAATTAGTAATTAAATTTAATTAGTAATATATATCGGTAATTAGTAAATAATAATTTTATTTTCTAAATTCTAAACAAATACGAATCCTAAATTATTTTATTTTCTACTTACATAATAATTTTATAAAAATAAATTTTTTTACTTAATTTAATTTTTTCAAGCTTATTTAATTTAATCATATTAGCAGATATTATTTCCAATTTTCAGATTATTATTATTATTATTATTAATCTTCAAATATTTAATTTTTCATATTTTCAAATTTTACAATTCCAAGATCATTAATTACCTTTTGATTCATATCTTCTTTTGCTGACTTGTTTCTGCACACTTATAATTCCAATATTATTATTATTACTAATAATCTTCAAATATTTAATTTTTCAAATTTTCAAATTTTCAAATTTCAACAACATTAATAACATTAATTACCTTTGTGATTTTTATCTTCTTTTTCTGACTTCTTCTGCTACACACTATTTCCAATTCCAAGATTATTATTATTATTACAAATGTTCAAATATTTAATTTTTCAGAATTTCAAATTTTAAATTTTAACAACATTAATTACCTTTCTGATTCATATAAAATGTTCAAGATTACTATTATTTAGCATTTCATTCAAAATCTTAAATAAATACAAAAATTAAATGATTTAATGTTTTACACAAATAAAAGTTATTTTAGTTTATAAAAGTTAATTGAAAATTTATAAATATCAAATACCATTAAATAAATGAAGTTTTCACTCATTTAGATTTTTCAACTCATGAATAGTTTATTAATTGGGATTTCTATGTACTTCTTTGATTGTGTTTTTTTCAACTCCATGTAAACACATTAAAAAAAATCATTTTTTGAATAGAACTAAAGAAATGATAAAATTAATTTGTGTATTATGTATTTTAGTTTAGGATTTAGGCTTTAAAAAATACACATAGTAATAAAAAAAATAGAAATACACATGTTAATAATGTATATTTTTAAAATACATGTACAGAAATTATACTTATAATAATATGAAATTATAATTTAATGTTTACGTTAAAATAATGTAATAGTTAATTTTTTATTCTTATAGTTGTTTAAGGTAATTATTTCGTCATTTGTCTTCTCATAGTATAATCTTTTATGTGTATGCGTTTAGGTTTTGTCAATTGAAACAAATTTAATTACAATAGTAAATATTTGCAGTCTTTTTATTAGCGGAAGATTTTCTAAGATTTTTTTGCACAATTTATAATAATAAATAAAACAATAATAAATAAAAGAAACAAATAAATTTTAAAATAAATAAATATTAAATATCAAGATATAAAAATAAATTTAAATATAAATATAAATATTAAATAATTAAAATTAATTAGATTAAATATTAAATTAAATATTAAATATTAAATATACCCTATATGAATGGATATTTGAATTGGAATTGATTGAAATGACAGTGATTATGATGTGTATTGATATGGGTAATGTTTATGTGTATTGGTATTTAAAAAAAATTGTAAAATAAAGTTATAGGTATAGGTAAAGATAAAATAATTACAGTGCATATAAAATAAAAAAATAACAATAGTAATAATAATAATAATAATAAATATTAATTATAGTAATAATAAAAATAATAATCTCTTAATACATAGCACAATCGAATAATAAATAAAATTTTAAATAAATAAAACTTTTAAGTTTTTCAAAATTTTAAATAAATACAAAATCTTAAATTACTTTATTTTTAATTTAAAAAAATATTAACTGAATAAAATTTATAAAATTTTCAAAATCTTAAATAAATATAAATCCATAATTTTTTAACATTCCTACTTAAATAATAATCTAAAATAAATACCAAATCTAAATTTTACTTAAATAAAAATATGAAATAAATTAAATTTCTAAATTATTCAAAATATAAAATAAAAAAAAATCTAAAAATTTATAATGCATTCTTAAATAAAATCCAAAATCAATAAATTTTCTAAATTATTCAAATTTTAACTAAATACATATCCTAAATTATTTAATGTCATTATTAACTAAAAATATAAATTAATTCAATTTCTAAGTTTTCCAAATTTTTAAACAAATAAAAATCCTAATTTATTTTATTCCCTACTTAAATAAAAATGTAAAATAAATATAAAATCTAAATGATTTAATGTTTTAGTTAAATAAAAATCTGAAATAAGGTTCATAAAAAAAGAAACCTACATTTTTATTCATTCAATTTAATTTAATGTATTTAATTTTATTTTTACACTAACATTATAAGATTATATTGCTGGAAGTACTACGAGATATATTAAACTCTCATATAATAATGTACTGGACATACTTGCTTGCTAAGAGACGAATATAATTATATTATTTTTTGGAAACATTTAATTAAATAGTACATGAGACATTTGGAAATTATTTTAATCTTCACTTGAGAAAATTAATTCGATTTACTTTGGTTTAGTTATAAAGTTTTGTTTACCTACATGAAAACATGTTAAATGTTATTATGGAATGTTATTTTATATTTTTTTATTTCAATATATTATTTTTATAATAGTTGTATTATATGTATTATAATTTGTTTAATTTAATAAAAAATAATTCAAAATTTATAAATGTCAAATATTTGTGAATGATTATTATGTCAACTATTTTTTACGTAAACTCTTTCTTTTATTTTTTTTATGTAGAATAATAATAAAAATAATAATCTCTTATTACATACTATCTTATCACAATCGTATACTAAATAAAAAAAATTTGCACAATCATATAATAATAAATAAAATAAACAAATAAATTTTAAATTAAATGAATATTAAATATAAAGATAAAAATATAAAAGAATTAAATAAATATCAAGATATAAAGATAAATTTAAATATAAATATTAAAGAAGTAAATAATTAAAATCAATTAGATTAAATATTAAATTAAATATGAAATATTAAATAAGCAAGGTATGAATCGACATTTGAATTGAAATTGATTGAAATGACAATTGTTAAGGTTATGATGTGTATTGGTATGTGTAATGTTTATGTATATGTGTATATATGTGATGTGTATTGGTATTAAAAAAAAATTGTAAAATAAAGCTATAAGTATAGGTATAGGTAAATTAATTAGAATGCAGTGTAAAATAAAAAATAACAATAATAATAATAAAATATTAATAATAGTAATAATAAAATATTAATCTGTTAGCACGTACTGTCACAATCGTTAATAAATAAAATTTTAAATATATAAAATTTAAAGGTTTTTCAAAATTTTAAATAAATAAAAATCTTAAATTACTTTATTTTTAATTTAAAAAATATTAAATAAATAAAATTTATAAAATTTTCAAAATCTTAAATAAATATAAATCCATAATTTTTTAACATTCCTACTTAAATAATAATCTAAAATAAATACCAAATCTAAATTTTACTTAAATAAAAATATGAAATAAATTAAATTTCTAAATTATTCAAAATATGAAATAAAAAAAAATCAAAAAATTTATAATGTCATTCTTAAATAAAAATCCAAAATCAATAAAATTTCTAAATTAATCAAATTTTAACTAAATACATATCCTAAATTATTTAATGTTATTATTAACTAAAAATCTAAATTAATTAAATTTCTAAGTTTTCCAAATTTTTAAACAAATAAAAATCCTAATTTATTTTATTCCCTACTTAAATCAAAATGTAAAATAAATATAAAATCTAAATGATTTGATGTTTTAGTTAAATAAAAATATGAAATAAGGTTCATAAAAAAAGAAACCTACATTTTTATTCATTTAATTTAATTTAATGTATTTAATTTTACTTTTACATTAATATTATTTATTTACACTAACATTATAAGATTATATTAAGATTATATTGCAGGAAGTACTACGAGATATATTAAACTCTCATATAATGTACTGGATATACTTGCTTGCTAAGAGACGAATATAATTCTATTATTTTTTTGGAAACATTTAATTAAATAGTACATGGAACATTTGAAAATTATTGTAATCTTCACTAGAGAAAATTAATTTTGTTTACTTTAGTTTAGTTATGAAGTTTTGTTTACCTACATGCTAAAGTTATGTAATTTAATGTTAAATGTTATTTTGTATTTTTTATTTCAATATGATACTTTATAATTGTTGTATTGTATGAATTATTATAATTTGTTTAATTTAATAAAAAATAATTCAAAATTTATAAATGTCAAATATTTGTGAATGATTATTATGTCAACTATTTTTTACGTAAAGTCTTTTTTTTGTTTAGAATAATAATAATAGTAATAATAATTATAATAGTAAAATATTAATAATAGTAATAATAAAAATAATAATCTCTTACCACATACTATCTTATCACAATCGTATAATAAATAAAAGGAATTTGCACAATCATCCAATAATAAATAAAATAAACAAATAAATTTTAAATTAAATGAATATTAAATATAAAGATAAAGATATAAAAGAAATAAATAAATATCAAGATATAAAGATAGATTTAAATATAAATATTAAATAATTAAATAATTAAAATCAATTAGATTAAATATTAAATTAAATATGAAATATTGAATAAGTAGGTATGAATTGACATTTGAATGAAATTGATTGAAATGACAATTGTTATGGTTATGATGTGTATTGGTATATGTGTATATATGTGTATTGGTATTCAGAAAAAATTGTAAAATAAAGCTATAAGTATAGGTATAGGTAAATTAATTACAATGCAGTGTGTCGAATAATGTAAAGTTGGAATAGTGTCTAATTTAATTATAACATAGATATTTAATCTAAGTATACAACACATAATGAGAAAAATATACACTAGATCTTTAAAATGATGAGTTATCTTTAATCTATTATTTTTTTTGGAACATTTAATTAAATAGTACATGGGACATTTTGTAATTGTTATAATCTTCACTGGAGAAAATTAATTATGTTCCGTTTAGTTTAGTTTTGAAGTTTTGTTTACCCACATGGTAAAATTATGTAATTTCATGTTAAATGTTATTATGAAATGTTATTTTGTATTTTTGTATTTCAATATGTTACTTTATAAGTTTTGCATTATATGAGCTATTATAATTTGTTTAATTTAATAAAAAATAATTTAAAATTTATAAATGTAAAATATCATAAAATAAATATGTAAGAACTTTGAAAAAAGACATAAAATGTGTGTTATTTTTTTAAATAAAAAAAATTTCAGAGCTGAATCAAATTGTAACTTTAAAGTTCAAACCCATTTTTATTGAATAGAACACGTGATTGACTAACAATCCAATTACCTATGTCTCTGTCATCGTAGAAACAAACAACAGAGCTGAGCTCAACCTTGTGAACCAAAGACCTTGCAACTTGCAGATTACTTTTTATTAGGAGAAATGGGGTGTTTTAATCATATGCAATAGACAACCAAAATATGACCACAAGAAACATAAATTCGCATAGATTTTGTCCAATCATTATTCAAGCTTAGAATAAGATATGGAACGATTCAATAGTTCATCGATTCAAACATGCATGGATTTTTACCAAGATTAGATACTTACAAGCTAGGTTTTGGTGATGATGACCGCTTTTGAGAGGGGATTTGGGACAGAAGAACGCACACCAAAGTTAGGGATTATGTTCATATGAGAAAGAATCCGCCATTTGAAGTGCCTCCACCTTGAACATTCCAGCTTCGAACTCCCACCAATTACAAAAGCCTCACCTGCACATATTGGGGTTTCTTAATACTTCACTAACTCAAACATGCACCATTTGAAAAATTACTCACCAAGTTCCGAACCTCCCAACAACGATGAAGGATTTGGGAACAACGACGAGGACGAGGGATTTGGGGAGAGATTATTGGAAACAAGGTTAGGGGTTTTGAGAGGGGAGCATGGGTTCTGAGCACTGATTCGTGAGTTACTTATTTCAATTGGTACTTTATTTTTATTTTCTTTTTTCTTTTTCCTTTATTTAATAGGTGTCGGCTATGCCAACAAAACATAACCATTTTATTTATGTGTCCTCGTTTGTGTTTTCCACATGTAAGATAATTATTATTATTAAAAAAAAATTCAACTATTAGGTGGGCTTATTGTGTCTTTAACGGACATTAAAATATTTGTGAATCTTTTTTGTCCAAATAGCATGAGTTTAACCTACACAAATAATGTTCATGTGTTTGGCTTAAGCTTTTTATGGTAGCTAATCTTCAAATTTCTTGTAGTGAGATCTTAGGTTGAGAAGTAGGAACTCTCAACTCTTGAAGCAAAGACTAGATCTAAGTTTGATTAAAGGTAAACACAATAATCATTAGTTGATTTTGTATCATCTTTGTCATTTCCTCTAATTATTTGTCTATTCATTTGTTGCAGAGGCCATAATAGTTTCTTGTAGATACCTTAGAAATTGTGAAATTCTCTATCCAAACACAATAATCATTAGTTGATAATATGTTTAGTTAAGAAATTTTAAGAGGGTGATCAATACTTTTTAAAGAACTTGAAATGTTTTATGACAAAATATTTTGTTTATAAATTTAAAACAAAATAGAAATTCTTAAATTTTATTAAAGTAATTAGATTGCATAAAATTAGAGAATTTTAAATTTCACCTAAAAATTAAGAATTTGAAATTTCTCATATTTTCAAATTATATTTTGTTCTTTGCGGATTTTCCTTTGCTCAATTTTGATAGAGATGTCATCGGCTTGACTAAAACTGAGAAATTAACATGATGACTACTTTTTGGTTTATGTTGACTAGAGTTTTTTTTTATTTATGTTAATAAGAGTTATTTTGTGAGTGAAGTTGTTAGAATTCTATTGTTGTAGACCACTATTATTTCTTACTCGATTTTGGTTAGAGTTTTATTGACCAATCAAGGAGACTAATTTTTTGCAAATGTGAATTAGATTTTTTTCAACAATCGTATTTCGTGATTACTTTTATCAATATCTAGAGTGATTTTTTTAGCATCAACATATATGTTATTTTTTGTCAGTAGTTTTCTAGGATTTCATTTCTAATGAGGATTTCATTTAGCCAACATCAAATAGGATTGTTATTTTTCCCATTGTCAATTGGGAAATTTTGTCAATCAACATTGATAAAAAAAAGACAGCAAAAATCCCTCCAACCATTAACATCGTAAAAATAACCTTGATTGTTGTCAAACTTAAATAATTGTAGTAAAACTAAAAGCAATCTCGTTTAACATTCATTCAGACAATGATTTGTAAATATATGATGAATTTTTTTTGAAGAACTTTAATTGCCTTGTCGAAACGAAATATTTGAAAATGAAACAATTTGAAATGAGATCAATTCAAATTCAATGTTTTTGAATGACATAGAAATTGTAAAATTCTCTATCCAAACATAAGGTAAAGAAAAACATTTGGAAATTTCTCTCAAGGAATTTTTTCCTACACCCTCATAAGTTCAACCCACACCCTCATAAATTTGAAAATTTTAAATTTACCCTTTGATTTAGAATTTTCAGTTTTAGTTCTAGATTCTGTACTCCAAAAAAATTCTAGATTATACAATCTGAAACGATAAACATACATATTTTTGTATTTCAGAATGTACAATCCGAAATACAATTTCTATTAAAAATTGTATATTTTGCAATACAAAATTTATATTTCAAATTGTATATTGTGGAATAAAATATTTATATTTCACCATATACATTCCAAAATATTAAAAAGTAAAAAATGCATTCGGGAATTCCGCTATACGACCATATGTTTCTCTTGATAATGCATTTCAGAATACCATTGGATCCTAAAACGATATGATGCCTTTATTTTCTTAAATAGTTTATAAAGGAGCATGGCCAATAGCATATAAACCTTTTTTTTTTATAGATGCTACTAGCCTATTGGATATGAACATGTCTTGTCTAACATGAATGCTCCAATTGCATTTTCATGAACTCCACTACACAACTGTCACATCAAATTGCACAATAACTAAAAATCATTATAGAAACAGTAGTAAATTCTTTCTTAAATAAGATAAAAATGGCTAATAGAGCGTATCCTCTCGTACACATGAAAGGGGTCTGATAGTTTGAAACATCTATGGATTGGCTTGGTTCTTGGCTTGATGGAGTGATGGGTGAAAGCAATGGAGAATGGAGATCAAGGAGGAGTTACAAAGAACCCTTGGCTCGTAGGAGTGTCGTGAGGAGTGTGCGGAGTAATAGATTAGGCCTAATCACTTGAAGAATTTGGGAGAGAGATCAAAGAGGTGTCTACCCTAGAGATAGGAGACAAGGATAACTTTGCTTGCAATATGGACAACATAACTCTATACTAATTTTGCACAATAAATTTTAATTCCTTTTCTAGGTTATACCACTAGGTTATGACTCTTTCAAACATGTATAAAAGAATGTCTCTGCTTGGAGTAGCTGAGTCTCACTCTTCTTGAATTCTTCTAGTCAGTGCCCTAGTGGTTGGTCCTTTGCTGAGGGTTCTACCATCAGGGTCTCAATTCCAGAATGCATTATTTATTTTGTATTCTAGAATGTATATTCCAAAGATAAATTTTAGAATAATATTTGTATTTCAAAAAGCATAATTCAAAATACAAAATTTGTATTATGGAATGCATAATCTGAAATACAAATTTGTATTTTGGATTGTACATTCCATAATACAAAAATGTTGATATTTAATTTTTCGAATTATACAATTCAAAACTAAAACTAGAAATCCTAAATCGGATGATAAATTTAAATTTTTTGAATTTATGAGGGTGCATGTTAAAACTACGGGGATAGGAAGAAATGCCATTTCTCTTTACTTAAAATGGGCCTATAAGCCAAAGTAATGCACATGAGGTGGGTTAAAACCTCATCCAATATAGTAAGATATGATTACTCATAACATAGTGTTACCTGGAAAGGTTTTAGATATTAAAATTTAAGATTTAGAATTTAGAATTTTAAATTTTAGATACATGATTAATTTCTACAAATACCATTCATTATCGAACCTTATGGGTGACTAGGATAGACTCTAAATAAACCATCTTAGTAGATGAGTGTCTACGTAACTCAATCTTATAAAATTAATTTGGTCACATCGTTAGTCGATATAAGATTTTTAACACATCTTCTTATAGTGAAGAATAAACTTGTCAAACATTAAATTAAATTTTTATGAGTGATTTAACAAGAGTTCGATAGTAGTGACACAATAACTCTCAATGAATCTTTCTAGCATAGACTTTTTAATATGTCTCTAGTATCATATTAATAAATAAATTTATATATAACTTAACCTTACAAAATCAAATTGTGAAAATAAGATTTACACTCTATTTATATATTATAATTTTGCCATATCAGCCTATGAGATTTCCAAGGCTACTAAATACTAAAAATAACATAATTTCATAACATTTTATCATAAGAATCAAATCAATATATCATAAAATTTATATCTAAAGTTCAACGATGCACATTCATATTCATATTCATTAATAATAATAAATTTAAATATAGAATAGAAAAAATTTAACAAAAGCTTTAGAATAATTCAATCTTTTTATTAAAAGAAAATTCAAAAGGACACTATATTAGATTATTTATTAACTTGATGTAAACCAACTTTTGTTAACCCATTCTTACCAATATTTTCAATTTCTTATTAGTTCACCGGTTTTTATATTAGTTCCATTATAAAGCTGCTTACGTACTCAAATGCATCAATACCTCTTTACTAACTTTTGAGTTGAACCAGCTAGTTGGGTTTTTTTTTCTTAATTCTCGTCGCTGTTAGTGAATATTTTCAAGGTTTGGTTCTCTCATTCTTTAGTCACAAGCATCTCGTGTTCTATAAAATTTAAAATCTAAACTGGTAAAGCGGAATGTTGGAAAGAAGAGAAAGTATAATTGAAATTAGTGACATGAAAAGAATATTTGAATCATTGCTCATTATGCATCGACACATTTGAGATCGTATCTCGAGAGTGTCTTGAGATTTTAAAAAACTGATACGTTCCGAATTCGCAAGAAGTCATTTTACGCTACTTTAGGGATAGAAAATGTTTAATTTTCTATTTGAAGTGGACGCCGTGAAGGTTTAGTTTTTTATTTTAAGATTCAGTTTCTTATTCCTTCACCACTTCCTCAAATGATCAAATCTAGTTGTTTTATTTTTCTTTTAAACAGCGGTACCATTGTACGGGTCAGTAAAAAAAAAATGTAACACCAAACTTGTGTAACTCAATTTCCAGTATTAACTTATGTTAATTTCTTAGACAAAGGAGCAAAAGGAGGTGAAAACAAGACATGATGATCTTGTAATTTTTGCAAGACATTTTGTTAAAAAGTTTTTATTCTAGAGTAACAACTCAATTATTGAAAATTAGTAATATTGAATTAGAGTGTGCTCAAATGTCAATAATGAATAGTCAATTGATTTAAAATTGATTGGTGAATTGACTCAAAATTGAGGGGAACTAAACACTTTCTCTTATCCACCGAAGATAAACACAAGGAAGAAAAATGATTCCCTAAAGAGCGCATTTAACAGAAGTTAGGGACAATCTCATAGCTACGGTGTTATATTCTTATGGGTTGCCTATTAACGTTACAAGAAGCTTAGACAGAATCAAAATCGTTTGAATTGTAAGATGATTTGTCTTGTTACAAGCAAAGATGTACTTAAAAATAAAATACTTATATAAAAAGGAAAATGAAATGCAATTGACGAGCCCCCATCCCAGAAAAAAGCATAAATAAAAATACTTCCTTTACAATAAAAGTCTTCAAAGCATGACCACAGCTCTAAAAGAACTCAATATTGTGAGTTATCAAACACCCATGGCTCATGTGCAAACAACTCACGGCCATTCATTTGAATTGTTCCTGCTGCAATATCTTCCGCACGTTTCCTGGATACTTCAGCTTTGTTGGCTGATACAGCGGCATCCTGAAACAAAATACACACACAATCAATTTAGAACCTATAACAGATTAAATTGGTGATTCTCTGCATTAGATTAAAGTCTCTCATAAAATTAGCTTGAAAGAACTTCAATCTGTTCAACTGAGACCTTCACCTGGGCAGTTCAATATATTGCTTGCAACATTATCCCCAGTAATAAATGACTAGCCCTTCAATCAATCAATTTCTCAATGTGAAGAAATATTTGCACTTGACCTCAAAAAAATTGTACATAAATAAATACCCCAGCCCCTTTCCCTACTCTCATGATAAAAAGTTATAGAAAAAAAAAATCCCAATACCAAATCTGTACATTGAAAAAAGCACATGTTGGGACAGGTCAACCTCTACATGGATGTCCTTCACCCCTGCCAAGGGATACCCAAGCTCACCAAAAAAAAATTCAACACACTCATGTTCTTATTTCCTTTGTCTTGCCATTTTTTTCTCAGATAATTTTCAATGTAACCATTTAGTTTGAAAACACTTCTCATCTGCATCCTTCTACGTGTCTACTCTTAAGGGATAGATGAACTACTTCTCTACCAAAATAATCACATCTAATCAAGGAATCCATCAGGAACACAACATGGTCAATCACATCTAATCAAGGAATCCACGACACGATTAAACTATTGGATAGAAATTATAAAATACCCTAATTTCGAACTCGTGAAGTTGAAATAGTTTCAAAATAAAATAACAGTAGAAAAAAAACACAATCCGAAACCGAATAAGGAAAGAAAGAAAGAAAGAATAACCCTAATTATGGAATTGGGAAAACTGAGAGATGAAGAGACCTTTTGGCGCTTCCATGAAAGGAACTGTTCCTGTGTGATAGTAGACTTTGGCCTCTCTTGTGTGCGTTTTTCCTGTGATTCATTTTTAGCTCCCATCGTTTTGTTGTTATACCGATCAGATCTTCTGATTCTTTACAGAAGACTCCGACCCAATGAACTGTTTCTCACAATTATATTACAAAATTACAATTTCCGTCTTCTTTAATTTTTCATTTACGATTTTAGTTTTTAAATTAAAAATTTCATAATTTTAATTTAATTCTTTTCTTTTCTTTTGTTCTATTCAATCAATATATCTAACATATTTACTTTTTTAGAAAAATATATTCATTTAAAATGCTATTAAACACAATTTAATTAACTAAAATAAAAAATAAAAATTTGTTTGGGAACTAAATCTAAATTACTAACTCTTTAAGAAAAGAATACTAAAATCGCAATAAAAAATTCAAAATCAAATATTATTAAAGAAGATCAAAATTGCGATTTAAATTAAAATATAATATATAAAAACGAATATGTTTGGCTTAATATAGAGGGATATAAACGATGGTAGTGAAAGGAAGGAACACAATATATGTATTATTCATTTAAATCATTAAGGTTAAACCATTTTTAATATAAAGTCTTAATGTGAGATTCTTTTTTTTTTTTTAATTCTAAGTCCTATCAGCTCAGTATTTTTAAGAGGGTTTTATTTTAACATAAGAGTCTCATAAAATTTAAATTTTTATAAGTTTTTATTTATATTTTTTGTAACTTAAAAAAAAGTTATTATGTTTTATTAAGACTTATATTTTTTATTTTAAAATTCTTTGCATGTGACATTAGTATGTTCTAATAGAAATTTGTTTATAAAATTAAAATTTTAAATTGAAGACGAATAAGTTTCATGCTACATTGATAATGCTTCTTGGTTACGATAACATTATATTATTATTGGAAAATTCTTTCAGCACCATATCAATTTGAATCTGTATTTTATTATTTTTTAATTTTTTCAAAATTATTCTCTGGACTTAAAAATTTAGAATTCAAATAATACAATTAAAAAATCAAAATCTCATACTAAAAAAGAAAATTCAAAATGTAAAAATACAATTCAGAACACAAAATCTAAAAATGCATTTTGAAAAAAATTATCCAAAATTCTGAGATGTGTTATAGAAATCCAAATCCAAAAATATATTCTAAAAATTAAGTTATGAAAGTATTTTTAATCCATACCCTCCTTTCATCTAAAGTCATTTTACAGGATATTTTCGTTATTTTTGTGATAAATTGGGTGTGAATATAAATTGATAGTGTGGATGGTGGAGGATGAGTTTGCCTACATTATATGAATATGGACAATTTGGTATGATGACTTTACGAGGTCAAACCTTCGTAGCATACACAATTTACTGTGATTATCCAATTAATGTATTATGCAGGCGATACTTACTCATTATTGTGTTACTTGAACAAGTTGGTAATCTTATCAAAATCCCAACATGTAACTCAATTAGCAAAAGAAACATCACTCCGTGTCCAAAATTGAGATGTTATAACAAGGTGGTTTAGAACCCTTATCCAATGAAGGATGGCATGATCCCTTTTTCGGTATAGATGTTCAGTTTGTATAATACAAAATATATCAGCAAATTTATGTGCTAAGATATCCAATTATGCACTAACATTTTAAACAAAAGGCAAACCCTGTGCAATAGATAAAGTACAGAATCGGTGCACAGACACATGATATGAATCAAGTTCTTGCAATTTTGGCAGAGAGGCATGCCTCAACGGCTTCTCCAACAGTGAGGAAAACCCATTCTTTTCCAATCTTGTCTACAAAGTGTGCAAGCTTAAGCTTGTGGATCACTAGCCACCTTGGGTTCACCATGGCTAACTGTTAAAACAACATAACACCAAGTGTTAGAACATAAAGGTTTAATCATACTTTTCTGTTTTCTTATCATACTAAATTGGAGACATTTGGGGTAAAATTGTACAATGCAAGTAATGAGTTGAAGTTAGAATAAAATGGAGACACTAAATTCAAAGAATGTAATTAAATCCATGGTGGCCTCACTTCTACTCCACGGGAAAGCAACCTCTTGTGCAGTTCCTCAAGTGCTAGAATTCCAGAAGTATCAACATTCATGAGGTCTGTTAAACAGAATATGAAAGGGTCAATGTCATATTATCAAATTTTGCTGTGAATGTTTCGTGATTAAGGTTCTTTAGATCTGAAAAATGTAACAGAAACTCACTTGTCATGTCCAGAATTACTGCTTGGACCCGACCCTTGCTGGTTTCTTTAAGGTCATCTTCATCTTGTGAGACCCACTTGAGTATTCTGGAACAAGTGAAAAAATTCATACATGGTTCTATTTTGGGCTAAACCCCTCTGAAAATCATTTGTAAATTGCTTGCCTTTCTCTGACAAAGTTAGCATTTGCAAAACAAAGTGAGCCAGAACTTATGCGAATCACTGTGATGCCTGGAGTGCTTATGGCCATGGGATATTGAGTAACATCACAGAAGGCTTCTGTTCTTGGAACTCTTCCGAGAACTTCTATTCCAGGTCGAACTGATTGAATTAGTATCTTTGCAAACGAAATTATCACCTGGACAACAACAGGAAATTATTACATTATTAGAATACATTGTGTAAAGGCTTCTTGCATTTGAAAATCATTATCTGTTGTAATAACTATTAGTTTAAAAGTCATAATGACTTATTTTTAGTTGAGAGTACAAAAATCTTCATATTAAAATCAATTTTATGTTGCTTCCTGCTCATAAGATGGTAGCTACTGTGCAAGCAGGATGAAAATCACTTGCCCATTTTCATTTTGTTTTACACCTCTCTACAACAATAATGAAGTCTTATCTGACTGAAGTCGATTTTATGTCTCCAATAAAAGAAATAACATCACAGAAAATAAATCAAATTAGAGAGAGAAATTTGATTTGATTTTTCAGAAGGGTAATGAATGGAGAGAGGTGATTTCCATTGGTGCAGTAGTTGAAAAAGTTTAAATGGTCAATGACTTACTGCAACAAGAAGGCCAATCTCTACTGTTGCAAACAAGACCCCAAGAAAAGCACCAAGACAGGCAAGAAAGTCCAACTTGTCAACCTTCCAAATATAGCAAGCCTCACTTAGGTCAATTAATCCAGGAAGAGCAGAGAGGATGATAGATGCAAGGATAGCCACAGGGGTGTAGTATAAGAGCCTTGTAAACAATTCTAGGGCCAAAAACACTGTGACAGCCATCACAATATTTGACACTGCTGTTTGACATCCAGCACTAAAATTCACTGCAGTCCTTGAGAATGAACCTGATATTGTTCACCAAGAAACTATAAACAACTTTGGTACACCTCAAACCTAAGTGGAGCGTTACAAATTAATTGGCTAAAGAAATCACCAGTTGCTACATAGCATGAAGTCAAAGATCCTGCAATGTTCATGAAGCCCATTGATAACATTTCCTTGTTCCCATCTAGATGGTATCCCTTAATGGAAGCAAAAGATCGACCTACCGCTATAGCTTCCTGAATCAGAACATTAAGTTTCCATCAGGTTCACATAACTCAACTGGGAAAAACTTAACAATTTGGAGAAAAGCAGAAAATGAATTAACATACAGTGAGTGCGATAACTGCACAAATCAAACCAATTTTAGCTGCTTGTCCAACATGTGGACCGTGGAGTTGCAATTGGTGCAGTGAACTTGGATTCATACCTCCTTTGACATGCTTTATTATATTAACACCGTGTTTATCAGCTCTTGACAAATATACGATCAAAGTTGATAGTATAACTGATAGAAGGGGAGAAAGAGCAGGCAACCAGAAAAACTTTCTGTTTCTTCTGCCCTGAAATGAGATACATCGCATACATCATCAAAACTTAAAATTTATCAAAAAGGCAGTGAGGAGGTTAAATAGAAGAAATATAAGTACTTACAATAAAACGGGTAATTAGAATGAAAATCAAGAATGAACACCCGAAGACAAAATTTAGAGGATTCCACTGTCAATTAAATAAACAAAGACTGGTGTCAGATATTAGCTAGAAGTTCAGCTAACTATAAAATACAAGGATTCAAGTTTATGAATAAGAAACAGTAACTTTTATATGATTGTAAGTGAAATTTATCAGAACATGAATAGTAAAAGTAAATTCAACTCACTTTTTCTCCAGAGGCAATTTGATGATGTAGTGACTTATAAACAGATGCCAACACTGATACTGCATCTGTTTTGGAAGTAAAGTGACTAATCCCCAGCAAACCTTTGAGCTGCTGAAGACCTATAATGACGGCAGCGCCTGCCATGAATCCAACTAAGGCAGCATGCGAAAGAAAATCCACAAGAAAACCCAACCTGCAAGTGTTGAAAGATAATGAAAAGTGAGAACTACTAAATAGGGGCATACTTAATTTCTTTCTCATGTTTTTATATTTAAAAACTGTTTTCTAGCACAATTTCATGTTTTTTTTTTTATCAGCAATGAATAAATAAAATTAAAGGAATACTTCAGGTATCCCAACCCATATACAGTGACCAGAAGAACTCTCCTTTATGGTTGGATCATAACAACCTTAAAGTGAGAGAACCATACCCAAAAAATAACTAACAGGTTGCCTCATAGCATCATTCAGCTTTACCACAACATCCAGAACCGAGGCCACCTACATTCACCACGCCACACGCACACATGGAGATCGCCGTTTCATTGACTGACACAATTTCATGTTATTCATCAAATCGATTAAGTTTTGAGAATTGCTTCTAAAACAAGTCTTTTAAATATCAAAAAGTATAAACAGCTCAGGGATGTTTTCTCGTTTTCTTCTTTTTGTGGTCTTAGTTCAAGGGTGAGTTATCTGATATTACATGCGATGAGGCATGGACTTTGGTGTGATAATAGTTTCTAAAACAAATTTTCATAAACTGATGAGAAAACCACCTGAAAACACCAAATGCAGTTTGGAAAATTCCAGTGAAGAAAGTCACAGTAAAGACAAGATTTCTATAGGCATGAGGATTGGCAACAGGATCTTCCACTTTTGGAACCAGAGAAGATAACAGCATTGAAACTACAGCCACAGGTCCAATTGCAATTTCTCTTGAGCTCCCCATCAGAGCATAAATAAGAGGAGGAATAACACTGGTATCTGAATGGAACAAAACAAAACCAAACCAACAGTGAAATTTAAGAAAGTAAATGTTGATCCAAAAACGAAAAGCACATTTTTTTTCTATTCTGGTTATGCCAGTTTCTAGGGTGATATATCAGTAACAGTGTAGACTTAAGCCAGGTACTTACACAGGCCATATTCAGGAGCAACTTTTGCTAAGGTAGCATACCCTATGCTCTGCAGTAGTGAAATAAGAAATTAAAGAATGAAGGGACAACATCTAGGGGAATGTATTCAATTTCCCATGCATGCATTGCACTGAAGAAAGGGAAATAACAATGGTGAACTAAGTACCTGAGGTATGCTGAGGCTGGCAAGAGTTAAGCCAGCTAAGAGGTCATCTTTGAACTTGGAGGCTTTGTAATCTCTTAACCAACTAATGATAGGGAACAGATTCTGCAAGCATGAGACAGCATGTCCACGGGAAGTTTTCCTCTTGGATGAGAAGCAGAATTTGTTCCCACGAGGCAGAATGGTTTCCTTGACAGAAGTAAATATCTTCTTCCAAAGAGGGGGTGGATTGGGAGAATCAAGCACCCATTGGGACCTCTCTGTCTGACCATGTTCCTCAAGATGAAAGACTGCTTGTTCTCTCATATTGGAAGTTGGAAGCTTCAATGCATGGTTGTTTGAAGTGTTTGGGTGAACTTTGGTGAGCTGTACTTATTGTACAATATTGTCAGTTAAATAAAACCAACACCACTCCTTCTTTTGACATAGGGTCAATTTATTTTGATGATCGCATGAAAGGGGTAGCAGAGAGGTGATAGAAGCCTATTCTGGAAGAGGCATTGTTGTGACAGCACCTTCATTGGTTTGTGTCAAAAGTTGTGGTTGGTTGGTTCATAGTATATAGAATATAGACCCCTTTAATATGAATCCATAAGAGAGCATCTATTCCTACTTATGGGTAAAATTGGCTCTCAGGATCTAGCTAAATTTCATTTCTTGCATCATTTCATTTTGCATGTAATGGAAGGGGAATATAGACAATTATATGTGGTTGGTACCTCAAGCTCTAGGATAATAAAGCTAGTAGTTATCAGTATATGGACTCCAATAATTGAAATAAGAAATTCATGTGAATATCAACAAGTGGTCGATTTTAGTGTATGGATTTAGATTTTTTTCATTAAATGGTCAGAATTTTGAATCCTAAATTATGTATCAACCAATTAATAAAGAAAAGATGATTATTTTTAACTATATGTTTGATTAAGGTGTGATGGCAGATGATGGTGTTACTTGAGGTGTCAGCATAGCTGAGATGTCAAGTTGCATAGTGATGTTGAACATGAAAGTTTTATGTGAAAAAAAAATATGTTTGATTAAGATGAAAGAAAATATATATAAAGGAAAATTCAAACAATTGTGTTTTATAGTTGGAAAAAATAAAAAGGAAGAGAAAATTTAACTTGTAGCTACTTAAAATATATTTGTAAGAAGAGATTAAAATGAAGAATGAAAAGAAGAATACTCCATAATGCAAGTAATACGACTAAACCATAAATAATACTATTCTTTTAAAGTAAGGATTTGAATCCAAAACCAATTTAAAGTATCAACTAAACCACTAGGACAAATGTTCCTTTCTTGAAATATAGGAATTGTATTTTTATTTTATTTTCTTACAAACGAGTCCAGACCTATAACTAAATTTGTATTTATACACTTCTAGAAATTCGAATGAGAATGAATGTTTTGGAAATTTAAGAAAAATATATCTTTGCTAGGGTTCTTTCCTGCATCTTGCGATCTTATTAAGAATTCACCCATTCTTATGAAGATCATCCTTAGGCTTATCAAACTTTGTTTGTGTTGCCTTCCGCTATCCAGGTTTTCATTGTTACTATTTTTAATTGATTCCATTATGTAGCCCTAAATTCGTAATCTACTATTAGTTCTATTTGGAATCATATCATTTGGTATTCAGAGCAAAGGTTTGAGTGATAATACAATTGTGCATCCTGGTTTTTTATCCTAATCACGGTTCACGGTACTATTCATAGTTGTTCACGATATTGTTCATCATTGTTCATGGTATTATTCATCATTGTTCATGGTACTGTTCATAATATGGTCATGTTATCAAATGGACAAATAGGAAGTGAACTTTCAAGTGAAGAAGAGAAGGAAGAAGTAGAGGTGGAGTTGGATGCATTGGAGGGTGATTTGTTGATGATTTGAAGGCTTATGAGAAGCAAAATGCAAGCTTTGGACTAAACCAAAAGGGAAAATATTTTCCATTCTAGATGTTCCATTTAAGGGAAAATATGTTCACTCATAGTTGATGGAGGAAGTTGGACCAATTTAGCTAGCTCAAGACTAGTTACCAAATTGAATTTGGAGACAAAATCGCATCTAAGGCCATACAAGCTTCAATGGCTTAGTGAAGATGGAGAGATGACAATGAGCAAGCAAGTGGAGGTGAACCTATCCATAGGATAATATAATGACAATGTCTTGTGTGATGTTGTTCCAATGGAGGCAACTCACATTTTGTTAGGAGGCCATGGTAGTTTGACACCAAAGCTATTCATGATGGTTTCACCAATAAAATCTCTTTCATGCAGAATAATAAAAAGATCATTCTAAAACCCTTATCTCCTAGAGAGGCGTGTGAGGATCAAATGAAATTGATAGAAAAGAGAGATGAGTGAAACACCTCAACAGAGCAAGAGTGAAACACCTAAAAAGAGAGAAACACATGAGAGAAAAATGAGTGGATTACTAAAAGTGGATGAAGTGAAGAAGTTGCTACTTTCTAGCAAACCTCTTTATATACCTTATTGCAAAAATAACCACTTTGGGTGCTGACCATTCTAACCAAATTAATTATCTTCCTAGTGTTGATTCTCTTTTGTAAGAGTTCAAGGATATGTTTCCAAGTGAAATTCCTAGATGACTCCCACCTCTAAGGGGAATTGAACACGACATTGACCTTCTTCTAGGAGCATATTTTCCTAATAGGCCAGCTTATAGAAGCAACCCTCAAGAGACAAAGGAGATCCAAACTCAAGTTGAAGAATTGATGAACAAAGGATGGGTACAAGAGAGCATGAGCCCATGTGCTGTTCCAGTTATTTTGGTGCCTAAAAAGAATGGTTCTTAGAGGATGTGCACAAATTGTAGAGCACTAAATAACATTACCATCAAGTATAGACATCTTATTCCCAGGTTAGATGATTTACTGGATGAATTGTATGGTGGTTATATATTTTCAAAAATTGACTTAAGAAGTGGTTATCATCATATTAGGGAATCAATGAAGGAAAGGTTCAATTTTTTTGGTTGTTCACAGATTTTCCAAAATGGCTTATTTCATTCCTTGTAAAAAAATTGATGATGTTTTCCATGTAGCTGACTTGTTTTTCAGGGAGGTAGTAAGACTTCATGGACTACCAAGAAGTATTGTGAATGATAGGGATACAAAATTCCTAAGTCACTTTTGGAGGACATTATGGGGTAAGTTGGGTACTAAGATTTTGTTTTCAACTACTTGTCTTCCCCAAACATATGGACAAACAAATGTAGTGAATACAACTTCGGGTACCTTAGAACTGTTTTGAAAAAAAATTGAAAGCTTGGGAATTATGTTTACCTCATATTGAGTTTGCTTACAATAGGTTTGTTCATAGCACAACAAATCGTTATCCATTTGAAATTTTGTATGGATTAAATCCTTTAACTCAATTAGATTTGTTACCTATGCCTAACATTTCTGTTTTAAATCATAAAGATGCACAAACTAAGGTTGACTACGTGAGAAAGCTACATGAAAAGGTTGAAGCACAAATTGAAAAAAGAAGTTGAAGGTTATTGTTATTGTTCTTGTCGGTTGACTTCCTCGTCAGTTGACCTTGGCGGCAAGCTCTAGCCCTGGTCTGCCTCTTTTGGAACCTGTTCTACGTCTTGTTGCACTGAAACTCCATTGAAACAAAGGGGGCCCTACCTGTTGATTACACTCTGACGATCAAGTTAGTAGCTTACTAAATATTAAGAAGTATTCAGTTTCAGTCTCAGAAACAACGTACATTTATATGGGGTATCAAGCCCCTTTTATAACTATTCGTGTAACAACTTTCGTTCACGAGAATATAATCTCAACTAAAAGCATAACTGAAAATATTTAATCTTTTATCTCAACAGAAAAACCACCTGCGACGGGCACCAATTATCTTCAGGTGCTAACCACAGGCTAACATTCTGTTTTACATGTGCACCTTTATCTTTGGGCGCTCCTCTTTTATTCTCAATAACTATTAACTATCATGTAACTAACATGCAACGTATTCAGTTAACAAACTTATGTGTATATGTATTTAACTAACAACCACAAATATGCATATACTTATCTATAGGACAACTTATTTAATTATTCCCCACCGAGCATACAAATAAAATTGGGTCAAACTCATGACCCGCACCCTGGGCCCATTAGCCGAGTTGACCTACCTACTCCATGCACCGAGCTCCGACCACTGAGCACTGAGCCCTGAGCGCGCTGTCCAGTACACAAGCCCTTCAAGCTTGAATCGAGCTTGACTAGGCGAAGAGGCTTACGAGAATATAATCTCAATTGAAAACATATATAACAGAAAAATATTCTGCCTACGGGAACCTTTACTCACAGTGCTAACAACAGAAGAGAATCTTGTGCACCTTTATTCACGGGTGCACGCTACTTAACTTATCATATAGCAAACTAGCTCAAGTATGACTGTTTGAATATATAGCCTTTAAGCAAGAGGGGAGGGGGGGGGGGGGGGGGTGGTGAATTGTTTAAACGAGATTTTCGAAAACTTTTGAAGGTTTAATGAAACTCAGTGAAGAAATCCAGAAAAGGAACCAAGTTAGCCAAGAATACAATCTGTTTTAAAGTGAAACACAGAAAAAAAACCCGGTTATTTCTTCGATTCAATCGATTGTTTATACCAGCAAAATTTAAAACAACTTAAAAACAAAATCTAAAAGAGATCAGAGCAAGAGAAATGCACACAAGCAGTTTATATTGGTTCACTCTTACACCAAGAGCTACATCCAGTCCCCAGAAACTTCTGGGTTTCTACTATGCAATCAAAACTAGAACACAAACCACCAAAAGAGTGACCTTGAGCCCTTTAAGAAACACACTCCTTTTGGCACAACAATCCATAGAAATCAGATCACCCTGTGATTTTGCACTTATACCCAATTACAAAAATACAGTAATCAAGGAAGAATAGAATAAAATACACCTGGGTATTACAAAGCTTAAAGATCAGAAGTACACCCCAATCCTATTCCATACACTTGAAAATCCAAAGCTTGATGTGAATCTTGAAAACTTGAAATTGAATTTGCACTATGATTTCTCAAAACTGTTTTTCTTACTTTCCAGGAGCGTATAACTAACTTTTTATACTCCAAAGAATAATTAAAAACATTTAAAACAGGAGCGCATTTAGTTAGAAATTATTTAAGAGAGATTCACAAATCAGAACTGAATTCTGTTAGGATTTTCAAAGAAACAATCGGTTGAAAACACAAAACAACCGATTGATTTAGTTTGACAATTAAGTCAACCAACTCAAACAACTTTCAACCTTTTTCAAAACCTTCTAAGAACAAAACAACCAGTTGATTCGATAAAACAACAGGTTTTTTTTCACTTAGTTAAAAAACATTCCCTTTTAAAAAGGTTTTCAAATCAAATCAGTTATGGATTCAAACAAGGAGTGGATTACACTTTAATCTACCCAGATCCCACCCATACACAACAGCAACACCAACCTTTCATCAAACACCTTGGATTTGGATTCTTCAAAGCTCTTATTCTTGATCAATAATGATAACTACTATCACACACATGCGGACACTCTATTACTAACCCATCTCTACCTCTTAAGCATAAAATAATAAAGATAATAAGAATGCAACTTAGGAAAAATCTAAGCATGAAAAGTCGTGGAGTCATAAACTAACAAAGATCCTTTTGATGCACTACACACCCTTAGCCACATATCTTGATCTCACTAAGCTTTGTTTCGCAGAGCGCCTACTCGGCTGATCATTTGATCATTCACTCATCAAGATAGCCCAACTTACCATGCACCGAAACAACTTAACCATGACATCTCCTTGCCTATAACTCGTTCTTACGCCAAGTTAGGTTGTCTTACCTTGCCTCAAATCAAACAACTTAAGCATAACAAATAAAACTGCAGAGTGCCTGAACTCGGGTGGTTATACTTGACATCGGGCTAGGTCGTTTCACCTGACAACAAATAAACAAATTACACACAAAGCACTTACTTTAATCATTTTACCGAGGCAGGTCGTCTTACCTGAAAATAGAAAATTAACTTACATGCAGGGCGCCTACTTGGATCATTTTATCGAGACAAATCGTCTTACCTGACAACAAAAAATCAACTTACACGTAGGGCGCCTACTCAGATCATCTTTACCGAGCTAGGTTGTCTTACCTGACCTAAGCTAAGGAATCTTAATTATGGTCGATTAAGCTTCAAAGCGCCTAAACTCAGAATCTTACCGAGAAAAGGTCGTATCATCGTGCCTTAAGCCAAACAATCTTAATTATGGCCGATTAAACTTCAGAGCGCCTGAACTCAGAATCTTACCGAGAAAAGGTCATCTTACATGACTTAATCCAAACAATCTTAGTTATGGGCAATTAAACTTCAGAGCGCCTGAACCCAAAATCTTACCAAGAAAAGGTCGTCTAACCTCACTTAAGCCAAACAATATTAGTTATGGCAAATTAAACTTCAGAGCGCCTGAACTCAGAATCTTACCGAGAAAAGGTCATCTTACATGACTTAAGCCAAAATATCTTAGTTATGGCCAATTAAACTTCAAAGTGCCTGAACTCATAATCTTACCGAGAAAAGGTCGTCTTTTATGCCAATGGATAATCGGTTTACAAATAGGGCACCTACTCGGATAATCTTACCGAGAGAGGTCATCTTACCATGTGTTATCTTGCGTACCTGTATTGTATGAATGTATGCATAAATGCTTTGCCAACTATACCGACCTTACCCTGAACGTTGCATGGCTCACATAATATGAACTTACTAACTTGGATGAAACGAAGTGCATAAATTAATAAAATTGGCTCTTAACAAATAGGCTAACCTTTTGATGATCGACACGCTTCTAATCGGTCAAGCAGCCTATCACTTCAACTTGATCGGGATAATCTAAGCCCGAGCTTGGTCGGACGATGAGCTTTGACTACACTTGCCCCTGAGTCGGGTTGTCCTACTGTGTGATCACTGCATCTGTTCCAGGTTAACTCCCCTCACAGGGCGCCTGCTCAAATAGTTACATCTACCCTGAGATAGGTCATCTTACCATGTGCTCAATCGGATAACTTCACCCCCGTAAATTTCCCAGAAACAAACTTATTACTTGGTGACCTCATTAAAAAACCCCTGAGGCTTGCTACCTTCCACGTTCGTGGGATGACTCCACTGTCCTGAATTTCCAGTCGTTAAGCTCAGTCACCTAACACTTCTATGATCTTGTATAGTATAAAAGTTTGGTGTTATACTGCCTTTTATTGTCGAGCTACGGTAGAAAATAATCCTTTGTCATTCTTGACACATCAGTTATGACAAATTTGTCAAAGTGTTTGATCTTTGTTGCATGTATCTCCTTTTTTCTTTTGCCATAGAGTTAAAATCAAAATATACGCTATGTATAATAATGTTTACTAGAACAATCACTAGTGCAAAATGAAGAAAAGAATGCTCTTTATTTAGCGTGGCTTTGCGCTTAAACGCATTTGTAAAAAATGTGGTGGCTTTTTTGAAATTAATTTGATTTTCAAATGCGGTTTTTACGTTTAGCCGCATTTGTAAATCCTTTTTACCATAAATTTCTTTAGTGCGCCACACACTTTCGTAGTTTCTTTCTCTTCTTGCCTCTCGTTTGCACTGTTTATGCGCTAGCGTAAGAAGTTCATCTGTTTTTCTACATCTTCATTATAAGTTTGTAAGTTTCTTGGATCGCTTTCTTCCTCTCCATCTTCACAAATGTACGTTTTATAAATTTTGTTCGTTTCCTTATATTTCTTTTTTATCCTTGCATTGGTGGTCTAAGGTATTGTTCCATTGGCTACTCCGTCGCAGTTCCACCACCACTTCCGCTGTCGTTGTTGTTGCTGGCGCTCCCCTGCCACTCTTCACCACCAATGTTGGTTCACACACAAGGTTGGTGTGTTGTTTTAAATTTTTTGATTTTTTCTTTAATTTTTTGAATTTATTTTTTTTTGTATTATAATTTGTATATTTTAAATTTTATATTATTTAGTATTTATTATATTTTGAATTTGTATGTTTTTTTATGTATTATAATTTGTATTTTTTAAAATTTATATTATTTAGTATTAGTACTTATTATATTTTGAATTTGTTCCTTTTTATGTATTTTATATTAAAATTTATATTATTTAGTAGTTAGTTGTTACTTTATATGTTATATTCAGCAATAATACGTTATGGTATTGAGTATGGGGTGTTCGACCCTCGGCAAACGCGTGAGATAGAACACTGATTGAAAAATCCTAACCATTCCAGAATATATAATGGATCGAAATTGGATGAATTATGTTCGTATAAGTGACGAGTACGAAAAAGGAGTAGCAGAATTTATACAATTTGCACAACGTAACGCGATTAATAGTGGTCATGATGGAGCAAATATCAGGTGTCTGTGCGTTAACTGTTTGGATGGAAGGATACTGGATGTTAATATAACGAGGGAGCACCTGCTATGTGATGGGTTTCTCCGATCTTATACAACTTGGACATGGCATGGTGAGTTATTAAATTTACCACGTGTTTCCGTAACTGAAGAATACGTGGGGTCCACCATGGATGAAGCAGTATACGATGATGTAGATGATGGTCAATTGGAGGACATGATTCGTGATGTATTTGCTGATTCTTTTGCAAAAGCGCATGGATATGGAAGTATGTCAAGTGATGCAGAGACTCCATTGTATCCTGGATCAACTAACTTCACACGGTTGTCGGTGGTGTTAATATTGATGAATTTGAAGGCAATAAATGGATGGGCTGATAAAAGCTTCACGGAATTGCTTCAGTTGTTGAAGGATATGCTTCCAGAGGGAAATACTCTACCTAATCGTAATTATGAGGCCAAAAAGATTCTTTGTCCAATGGGTATGGAGTATAAAAAGATACATGCATTTCCTAATGATTGTATATTATACCGGAAAGATTTTGAATTGTTGAAAAGTTGTCCGAAGTGTGGGTTATCACGTTATAAGTTGAAACATAAAGATGATGATACTATTGAAGATATAAAAAAGCATGGTCCCCCAATGAAGGTTGTGTGGTATCTTCCCATCATTCCAAGGATGAAGCGTTTGTTTGCAAACCTAAATGATGCTAAGAATCTTAGATGGCATGTAGATGAGAGGAAATGTGATGGTATGTACCGACATCCAGTTGATTCTATTCAGTGGAAGAAATTTGATGATGAGTTTCCAGAGTTTGGTAAAGAATCAAGAAATATCCTACTTGGTTTAGTTACAGACGGAATGAATTCATTTGGTAATATGAGTACAAATCACAGTTCATGGCCTGTTTTACTAGTTATTTACAACTTACCTCTTGGATTGTGCATGAAGCGAAAATACATGATGTTTTCTATGATGATATTAGGTCCAAAACAGCCAGGGAATGATATTAATGTTTATCTAAGTCCCTTAATTGAAGATTTGAAGTTAATGTGGGACCAGGGTGTTGAAGTATTTGACGGATTTGCTAATGAAACTTTCAAGCTTCATTCCATGTTATTTTGCACCATCAATGAATTTTCGGCATATGGTAACTTATCAGGTTATAGTGTTAAGGGTCATAAAGCATGTCCAATATGTGAAGAAGACACTGTTTCTCAACAATTGAAACATGGAAAAAAGATAGTATATCTTCGACATCAGAGGTTTCTTAGAAGTCATCATCCTTACCGGAGGTTGAAAAAAGCCTTTAATGGACACCAAGAGGCTAGTGGTCCACCAACTCCATTAATTGGTCTTGAGGTTTACGAAAAGGTAAATAACATAGACCACACCTTCGGTAAGTAAAAAAAAAGTCATATGTGACAAACATTTGGAAGAAGAAATCAATCTTCTTTGATCTTCCGTACTAGTCGAGGTTAGAAGTCATACATTATATAGATGGAATGCATGTTGAGAAGAATGTGTGTGATAGCTTAATTGGTACACTTCTTAACATTAACGGGAAGATAAAGGATGGTCTAAATGCTCGTTTAGATTTGATTGAGATGAACATACGAGGCGAGTTGGAACCCATAGAAATGGGTAAGCGTACATATTTGCCCCTAGCCTGTTACAAAATGTCAAAAGATGAAAAAATTAGTTTTTGTCAATGTCTAAAGGGTGTCAAAGTGCCACAAGGACATTCCTCAAATGTGAAGAGCCTAGTGTCAATGCAAGATTTGAAGTTAATTGCGTTGAAGTCTCATGATTGCCACATCTTGATGCAACTTTTGTTGCCCGTAGCTATTCGTGGGATCTTACCAAAAAATGTTAGACATACCATAACCCGTTTGTGCTCATTCTTCTCTTCCATCTATTGTAAAGTCATTGATCCATCAAAACTAGATGAACTTCAAAATGAAACTGTTGTTATCTTGTGTTGGAGATGTTTTTTCCTCCATCTTTTTTTGAGATCATGGTTCATCTAGTGGTGCATCTGGTAAGAGAGGTTAGATTGTGTGGACCAGTGTACTTAAGATGGATGTATCCTATTGAGCGGTATATAAATTTTTTGAAAGGTTATGTGAAAAATCATTATCATCCAGAAGCTTCAATGATTGAAAGGTACATAACTAAAGAAAGTATTGAATTTTGTTCAGAGTACATGTCAAAAGCAAATCAAATAGGTCTTCCAGCTAATTCATGGCACCACAAACATTCTACAAGTAAATGTTTACATGGTGTGAATATTGTAAGCAAATCTCGATCAGAAGTCTTGAAAGCACATTTGTATATATTGAATAACACAAATGAGGTTATACCTTACATAGAAGCTCACAAAGCCATTGTGAAGGCAAATAACCCAAGACAAGTAGAGAAATGGGTCTTGATGGAACATAATAGAACTTTCACGCCTTGGTTTAAAGATGAGGTGTTGAAGGATTCAACGACATCAGAGACCTTGACCTGGTTGGTTGTTGGATTGAAGTTTGATGTCATCTCATGTACAACGTACGAAGTGAATAATTGTATATTTTACACGAAGTCTATGGATGAAAAAAGTACAGTTCAAAATTCTGGTGTTACTCTTGAAGCCAAGTCAATGCAGTTTTCGACTTCGAAAGATACAAATCCAGTACTTGGATCAATGGCATATTATGGGTTTATAGAAGAGATATGGGAGGTTGACTACACTAAGTTTTTCGTTCCAGTTTTCAAGTGTAAATGGGTTGACAATAAAAGTGGAGTTAAAATTGATGAATCAGGATTCACACTAGTGGACTTTCGAAAGATAGGGTATCGAGATGAGCCATTTATAATGGTTCAACAAGCATCTCAGGTTTTCTACGTGAAAGATCCTACGTCAGAACATCGGTCTGTCGTTTTACACGAGAAAAAATAAGGGGAGGCCATAGATGATATTCAAAATGGTGACCCCTGTTCATTCACACCAATGATAATTAATAAAGATGACGATGTACTTGATGATGTACGTGCAACCTGTAAAGACCACAGTGAAGGAATTTACATATGAACAATCAATCCACATGCAACCCGTAAATAAGCATTTAGAATTTTATGTATTATTTTTATATGATTTTAATTCGATACAGATTAACCAATGTTTGTTACCTAATTTTTTTAACAGAGATATGGATGACGATTAGACTCCAATAAGACCTCGATCCGATCGAGGCAGTAGAAGACCTATTAGATTGAAGCGTCTCGCATTGAAATGTGCTGCTGGTGAGAAGACACGTGTTGACATTGACGTCAACATTGGAGTGGCTTTTGGTCCTAAAGCAAATCAGTTTATGAGTTATCTTGGATTTGTTTCTCGTGATAGGCTCTCCATTTTGATTAATTCATGGGATGAGGTGTCAGAGGTCGATCGGAACATGATCTGGGAGGATGTTCTGGTAAGCTTTACATTATTATTGTTATCATATAATGCTTTTTAATATTCATTGATTAATTTTAATTTGGTGATGTTATTTTCCAGGCAAACTTTGAAATTCCTGATGTGGAACCGCTTCGATCAAAGATTATATCCAATACCAGACTTAAATTTCGTCACTTTAAGTCAAGACTGACTTCGAGATATGTTTTTGGCGACCTTAAAGACGAAAATCCATGTTTAAAGTACAAACATATTAATGAAGAGACATGGTGTCTTTTTAAAAAAAACAGTGAAAATGAGGCTTGGATGGTAAGTGAAGTAACTTAACTATTTTTATTTATATAACATTAATAAGTTTATGTTGTTTAATTCACTTTGTTTATTTCAATTATGACAGGATCGTCGCAAGAAAGCTCAAGAGATAGCTTTGAAGAATGTTACCCCGCACGTACTCTCTCGTTCGGGGTATCGAAAACTTGAGCAATCACTGAAGGTGGAAAAGGAGAAATCTAGACAAGGGACGTCGTCTGAGAATGTGGAAATAGGGGTCACTTCTCCTCCATCACCACCTTTTCGCCATGTAAAATGGAAGAGGGTCCGAATTAAAAAGTTAGGTGCACCAAGTTTTTGAGCAATTTGGGGTCATCATCAAAAAAATTGTAAGTTATTTTTAGTTTTTTTTTTCATTTATTTTAAAGAATTAATTATATTAAAAACTTATATGATTTTTGTCTCTTGCAGGATTCCTTGGAATTCCAAGATAATTTTGTTCCTGAAGGTCGTCATGATATCTTGGTTGAAGCAATTGAACGACCTGAGCATTGTGGTCGTGTTCGTGCAACTGGACAAGGGGTTGGAATTAAACTATATTTTGGAGTTTTACAATGACATTCATCCTCCTCCCCCAAAGAGAGCGAAGCTCAAATGAAGACTAAGATAGTGAAGAATTAATGGAGGAGATGAGAAATGAGACTGATTGGATGCGGCTAGAGATGAGAAAGGAGAATGATCGAATGTGACAAGAGTTCATATCGCAACAACTTTGTGCTGAGCCGATTCAACCCCTTGTTAGTCCCACTTCCAAGAACACAGAGGGGAGTTGTGCGGCTCCTACAACATCAGGGGATGATATCATTGGGCAGACGAGGAAATGTGAGCTACTAGTAGCGGTCGACAAGCTTCCTCAAGTGGTGGCCCTTGGAAAAGTCTATGAAGAGGCCACCACCTTACATAACGTTCTTCTCTCCCCTGATGTGGCGAAGGTAACAGTTGAAAAAATACGAGTACCTGATGCTCGTGTTCCACTACCTTCATATGAGATAACCACTGTGGTCGATGCATTTCAGACATTCGTTGTCTGTCCCAGACACCTCATTCGATTTATGCCACAACCTCATGTAATAATTTCATTTCATTATATTAATTTATATTTATATTTATATATTACATATAATTTAATACAAATGTTCTTTATTTTGTAGAAACCTCTTCGCAAACCAAGTCCGAAGATAAAGCATGAGGTTCCAGTTGACGATCCTATAGCTTCCTTAGGTCTAGTTGCTAGTCAGATTGGTCATCAACCTTTTGAAGTTCCGTGGGATGATACATTTTTTCAAATAAACACTGAATTGCTACTGTTCATGTACAACACAGATTCATTAGAATTTGTAGCTGGGAATCAGGAGCTCAATATAAATATAACTCAATTTTTTATGATGTAAGTATCTTTACCTATATTTCAATTTACTTTATGTTAAATTATTATTGATTATGCTTTAATTAATAACTTGTAGGTTTTTGCATGGAGTCTGTCTCACTGAGGAGAAGGAAAATGTGTATGGATTCTTAGATTTTGTGATAAGATTCCAATAGCAAGATATAGATGATTCTTTGACATTTTATGGAATCAACTTGAGTTGGAAAGGTAATAGGCACTTTTCTAGAATTGGATCAATGTTCTTTGATTCAAGAACTCACCAAAACTTGAGCCACCACACCAAAACTCATATGGAAGTCCATTTCTTGTCAATTGAACCGGTTAAAAGGCATAAGAACTCAAATGAACCGTTTAAAATGCCTAACAAATGAATTGCACCAGACAAAAGCAAGAAGAAAGAAGATGAACCGAACAAAACAAGAAATAAAGCTAAAGCACCGAATAGAAATGCAAGAAAGGACCTAAGACATGTTTTAAGAGTTCATAAGGACATGGAGATGGAAGAAAAAGATGGAAAAGAGAGAAGACTTATGTGGTTGTAGTTCTTGGTTGATGAACACGCCACTTGAAGTGTGATTGCTCCAAGATAAGTGTGAATTGTCGCCACTTGAGGAACCAAGGCACTCAAGATGAGACTAGGAAGAGGAAAAGACAATTCTCACTCACTCAATTACCAATTTTGGAGAGTTTCATTACTTCAAAAATCAATTCTATTATTTGAAGGACCTAAGCCCTCCTTTTATAGGGGGAGAATCGGTCATGAAACTTACAAAGCAAGCTAACCAAAAGTCCCTTGCATGCTACCCACTTCTAGTGCCTAAAGTGAGACATGAAGAGTCACCTTCTAGAAAATTCTAAACTAATGCCTAAAGATGCTTTACAAAAGAGGTATCTAAGGTTTCCCTCTAAGCACCTTCCTAAAATACTATATATTTAAACATTCTTCTTTTTATACAAAAGATACTATAAAAAGAGAAAACATTCTACCACTACTTCCTAATTCTTTAAACTTGCTCCTTGTAAGCCTTTGAGGTAAACTAATATCTTCTTGAGCATCTTCAACTTCGGCCTCTACCTCTTCTTGATCTTGATTTTCGGCCTCTACCTCTTTTTGATCTTGATCTCCATCATACTCCCCGAGTTGGAGAGAATTCGACCACGAATTCTGGAGACCTACAGAAAAGGAGTTAGATCACTGATATTAAAAGTATGACTACCAAGGTATGTATCAGACATATCTAACTCATAAGCATCATCATTAATCCTCTTTAGGACTTGGAAAGGTCCATCACTACGAGGCATTAGTTTGGACTTCCTTTGAGTAGGAAAACGATCTTTCCTCAAATGAAGCCAAACCCAATCACCTTCATCAAATAATAATGCTTTTCTCCTTTTGTTGGCAAGTTCAACATACTTGCCAACCTTCTTCTCAATTCTCAACTTGATGTCTTTATGCAAATTTTTAATAAAGGAAGCTTTGTCATTACCATCTTTGCACAAGACATCATCAAGTATGGGAATAGGAAGAAGATCAAGAGGTGTTAAGGGATTAAACCCAAAGACAACCTCAAAAGGAGAATGTGAAGTGGTAGAATTTACTACACGATTATAAGCAAATTCAACATGTGGTAGTAAATTCTCCCAAATTCTAGGATTCCCGGAAATAAAGCATCTCAACAGTTGTCCCAAAGTTCTATTTACCACTTCGGTTTGACCATCGGTTTGTGGGTGACAAGTGGTAGAAAATAAAAGTTTAGTACCAAACTTACCCCACAAGGTCTTCCAAAAGTGACTCAAGAATTTGGAATCTCTATCGGACACAATAGTTCTAGGAATACCATGTAAACGAACCACTTCTTGAAAGAAGAGGTTTGCAATATGACATGCATCATCCACTTTGTGGCAAGGAATAAAGTGAGCCATCTTTGAAAAACGATCCACTACCACAAAAATGGAATCCTTACCCTTAGATGTCTTAAGTAATCCTAAGATGAAATCCATAGAAATGTCAACCCAAGACATTGAAGGGATAGGAAGAGGAGTATATAAACCATGGGGATGTATTCTAGATTTAGCTTTACGGCAAGCTATGCATTTTTCACACAAACTATGAACATGTTTATGCATATGAGGCCAAAATAAATGTTCATGTAACACATCCAAAGTTTTTGCAACCCCAAAATGGCCCATTAATCCTCCCTCATGTGCTTCTCTAACAAAAGATAATCTAATGGAGCTTTGGGGAACACAAAGATGTTTTCCTTTAAAAAGAAAGCCATCTTGTATAAAAAAATCTTTGTGTTCACCTTTGATACACTCTTGATAGATAAGAGAAAAATCAAAGTCTTCATGATAAAGATCCTTAATGTGATCAAAGCCAAGAAATTGAGAACCTAAAAGATTGAGCAAGGCATAGCGTCTAGAAAGAGCATCGGCCACAATATTATTTTTGCCTTGCTTACGTTTGATCACATAAGGAAATTGCTCAAGGAATTCCACCCACTTAGCATGCCTCTTATTGAGTTTGTTTTGGCTTTTCAAATATTTAAGAGATTCATGATCACTATGAATCACAAACTCTTTAGGAAAAAGATAATGTTGCCAAGTAAACAAAGCTCTAACAAGTGCATATAATTCTTTATCATAAGTGGAATAATTGGGATGAATTCCTTTCAATTTCTCACTAAAGTAAGCTATGGGGTGGACCTCTTGAAGGAGAACAACCCTAATGCCTATACTTGAAGCATCACATTTAATCTCAAATGTTTTAGTAAAATTAGGAAATGCTAAAATGGGAGCATGAGTCAATTTTTCTTTTAAAACATCAAAAGCATTTTGTTGTGCTTCTCCCCATTTAAAAACCACATCCTTTTTTACTATACCATTGAGAGGTGCAACTATGGTACTGAAATTGGGTACAAATCTTCTATAAAAAGAAGCAAGACCATGGAAACTTCGGACATCATTCACATTGGTAGGCGTTGGCCAATTTTGAATGGCTACTACCTTAGATTGATCTACATGGACCCCTTTTTTACTCACAACAAACCCTAGGAATTCTATATGATCAAGTGCAAACATACATTTAGCAAGGTTAGCATACAAATGTTCTTTCCTAAGGGTTTCCAAGACTTGTCTAACATGCATCTTATGGTCACACAAAGACAAGCTATAAATGAGGATATCATCAAAATAAACAACAACAAACTTGTCAATGAATGGTCTTAAAGCATGATGCATGAGGCGCATGAAAGTACTTGGAGCATTAGTTAAACCAAATGGCATAACCAACCACTCATATAAACCAAAGTTGGTCTTAAAGGCCGTCTTCCATTCATCACGCGGTTTAATACAAATTTGATTGTAGCCGCTTTTAAGATCAATCTTTGTAAAAATTTTGGAACCATGCAATTCATCCAACAAATCATCAAGCCTAGGTATGGGATGCCTATACTTAATTGTAATGTTATTTATAGCTCTACAATCTGAACACATCCTCCATGTGCCATCTTTTTTTGGGACAAGTATAATAGGCATAGCACAAGGGCTCATGTTATCTTGAACCCAACCTTTAACAATTAATTCCTCAATTTGTTGGCGAATTTCCCTAGACTCACTTGGATTGGTCCTATAGGCCAGACGATTGGGTAAAGAAGATCCTGAAATTAAATCAATTTGGTGCTCAATCCCTCTTAAAGGTGGAAGGCCTTTTGGAGGATCTTGAAACACGTCATGAAACTCCTTTACCAAATTATCCAAACAATGAGGACTATCTACAAGTGGTTCTAACTTAAGACGTCTAGGAATAGCTAAGAAGATAGGATTGTGAGCCACTATATCCCTTTGGACCTCATGCCTAGAAATAAGAAGCGTAGGCTTAGGACTCTTTACTTTTTCATTCTCCCTCTTTTTCTTCATAAGAATTTGGTCCTCATGGACTTCTCTTGGAGAGAGAGATTTCAAAATGACCTTGTGACCATGGAAATCAAAAGAGAGTTATTGGTAAAGCCATCATGAAAAACTTTTCTATCATATTGCCAAGGCCTTCCCAAAAGAACATGTGTAGCTTCCATGGGCACAACATCACATAAGACCTCATCCTTGTATTTTCCAATAGAGAAATTAATGAGGACTTGTTTATTCACAATGATTTCGCCTACTTCACTTAGCCATTGCAATTTGTAGGGCTTTGTATGAGAGATAGTAGGCAATCTAAGCTTATCTACTACTCTTGTACTAGCCACATTAGCACAACTACCACCATCCACTATTAAAGAACAAATGTTGTTTTGAATAAGACATCTTGTATGAAAAATATTTTCCCTTTGACTTTCATGAAAAGGTTGTAAAACTTGTCCAAGAAGTCTTCTCACAACCAACAAATCTCCTTCAAGTGGACTCTCACTCTCATGCTCACTAGATGATCTAGAATGTGAAGAGTGCTTAGGTGAATCCGAATCATGCTCACTAACTACAATGCCATTATGCACATATTCCTTTTAGAAGGACAATTAGCCGCAATGTGACCATAACCCATACACTTAAAGCATTTCTTACTAGACGATTTGATTGGAGATTTAGGATTAGAAGTTGAAGGCCTAGATTCCTTAGGTTTGAAAGAAGACTCTTTAGAAGGGTTTTTGGAAAAAGATTTTCTATTTTTCCAGGAGTTGTTGTAGTAACCATCATTGGGAGAATTTTTAAAAGCATGTCTTTTAGCAATTTGGGCCTCAACCTTCATTGCAAGATGAACCAAAGATCCTAAAGATGAATACTCTTGAAGCTCAACAACATCTTGAATATCCCTCCTTAGACCACTTACAAACCTAGCTATCAAGGCTTCCTCACTCTCTCTCAAATTAACCTTAAGCAAAAGCGTTTCCAACTCCTTGAAATATGCATCCACACTTAGCATGCCTTGTTGAAACCGTTGGAACTTTAACATGAGGTCTTTCCTAAAGTGTGGTGGTACAAACCTAAAGCGCATACACTCAACCAAATCGTTCCAAGAGACCACGGGAGGTCTCTTGTTATAGCAAATGTCCGTTACATAGTTATGCCACCATTTCATGGCATAATCAACAAATTCTAGGGTGGCTATCTTCACCTTTTGGTCCTCCTCAACCTCATAGGTGTTAAAGATTTGTTCACATTTAGCCTCCCAATCTAGATATACATTAGGAGCACTATCCCCATTAAAACTAGGAACTTTTACAAAAGGAACTTGAGGCTTGGACTCATGGTGAGGTCTTTGGTCATGGTGATGGCTTCCCTCATTGGAATGACGATGATGCCTCCTTCATCTAGGATCATCTCTATAGCCATGAGCAAATGCAGAACCTTTTGAAGAATGCCTAGGAGAAGGCTGTCTCTCATGCAAAGAATGGACAACTCCTTCTTGCTTCAATTCAATCTTGGCCATACGTGCTTCTAATCTTTGTAACTCTTCATCCTTTTGAGCAAGAGCCTTCCTTGCTTCTTTCAATTCATTAAGAACATAAGCTCTATGAGTAGAGAGTGGCTTTGAAGATTCAGCACTTGAATAGGTATCCATTAGAAAAGAAAACAGCAAACACAAGAACAAACAATGTTAAGAAAACAAAGTTAGCAACAACAATTAGAACAAAATGCCGAAGGTAGGAGTCACTCAAAGCACTCCAAAGAAGGAATACTTCCCTTTACCAATCTGATCTTGAGGTCTTTAGTAACCTCAAATGAAATATGCCAAAGCAATAGCATACAATCTAAAAGCTAAGCACCACAAAACCAAAGAATCAATGAAAGACAAACAAGAAAAGGTATAAACAAGAAAAGGCTATAACAAAAGGAATACAAGATATATGACAAACTCAAAGATTAGTGAATAAAAGACAAGCAAGAAAATAAGGTACTCAATGAAAAAATAAGGCACACAAAAGACCTAAAGAAAAGCACTAGAGTAGAAGAAGAAAACAAAAACAGAACTATTGGACAATATTTTTGTGCAAACTGTGCGTGATGTTTACAGATTTATCTAGAATGATATAAAGCGAAATGGATTATGAAATTGTAACCACAGAAAGTTCAAGATCTTATCTCAATAATGGCACTGAAATTACTCAAAAACAGTAAGCCAATTAATTGTGATAAATTTTCTAAAATCACTGCCAGATTACCGTATTTTTTTCGGCAGAATTACATACTGTTTGTATTTCATTTATCATTTTTTTTTGTACTTTGAATTTTGAAGTACTTCTTTTTTCTACTTTTTTATAACACTTTGACGAACTCAAATCCAGAATTTCAGAAATTTCTAGTAAGCAAATCAATTGCAATAAATCGAAACAGTTAGCACGTTTTCAGAAAATAGAGGAAACCTAACAGGAATGAAAAACATAATTAAGAACTAGCAAAGACATAATAGAAATGATGTTTAAGAACTTGTATACGTCTAAAATACAAGTATGAACTCAATACTAAAAAGAAAATGCATCAAAGGATAAAGAAACAAACTCAGAAAACTACACCACACAAAATTAAGAAACAAAAATTACAACAAAAGGACCACAAAGAATTGATAACATTGTTGGAAGAAACATGACTTGACAAAACTTTATAAGGATTCACAAATCAAAAAGACACAAAAACAATGTAATATCAAAAAGAAAACAACAAGAAAACTAAAAAAAAATAACCTAAAACAGAAAGGAAACAACAAGAATAGAAAGTTCTTGAATTAAAGAGCCTACAAACAACTCAAAACACAAACAAGAATAAACCTAAACTCTAGATACCACATGATAAGATTCCAATAGCAAGATATAGATGATTCTTTGACATTTTATGGAATCAACTTGAGTTGGAAAGGTAATAGGCACTTTTCTAGAATTGGATCATTGTTCTTTGATTCAAGAACTCACCAAAACTTGAGCCACCACACCAAAACTCATATGGAAGTCCATTTCTTGTCAATTGAACCGGTTAAAAGGCATAAGAACTCAAATGAACCGTTTAAAATGCCTAACAAATGAATTGCACCGGATAAAAGCAAGAAGAAAGAAGATGAACCGATTAAATTTAGCAAAGAAGAAGATGAACCGAACAAAACAAGAAATAAAGCTAAAACACCGAATAGAAATGCAAGAAAGGACCTAAGACATGTTTTAAGAGTTCATAAGGACATGGAGATGGAAGAAAAAGATGGAAAAGAGAGAAGACTTATGTGGTTGTAGTTCTTGGTTGATGACACGCCACTTGAAGTGTGATTGCTCCAAGATAAGTGTGAATTGCCGCCACTTGAGGAACCAAGGCACTCAAGATGAGACTAGGAAGAGGAGAATCCAATTCTCACTCACTCAATCACCAATTTGGGAGAGTTTCATTACTTCAAAAATCAATTCTATTATTTGAAGGACCTAAGCCCTCCTTTTATAGGGGGAGAACCGGTCATGAAACTTACAAAGCAAGCTAACCAAAAGTCCCTTGCATGCTACCCACTTCTAGCGCCTAAAGTGAGACATGAAGAGTCACCTTCTAGAAAATTCTAAACTAATGCCTAAAGATGCTTTACAAAAGAGGTATCTAAGGTTTCCCTCTAAGCACCTTCCTAAAAAACTATATATTTAAACATTCTTCTTTTTATACAAAAGATACTATAAAAAGATAAAACATTCTACCACTACTTCTTAATTTTTTATACTTGCTCCTTGTAAGCCTGTGAGGTAAACTAATATCTTCTTGAGCATCTTCAACTTCGGCCTCTACCTCTTCTTGATCTTGATTTTCGGCCTCTACCTTTTCTTGATCTTGATCTCCATCATCCTGCATATACTAATCCCGTTGGAACAAGGGCATATGAGACCCAAGCATACATCACTAACACCTTGGAAAAAGAGGGAAAAGAAATTTATTTATGCCCTTATATTAATGAGTAAGTTTAATTATATGTCGTCAATTATTACTATTTCATGTTTTAAATATTTAGTAACTCTTTTCATGGATGATATAGGCATCATTGGTAGTTACTTGTGTTATCAATGGTTGATAAGACCGATGTGTGGTTCTGTTCCCTACACAAGAAGATACCCATAAATTTTAAGAATATCATTGATACATAAGTACACCATAAACTTAACTTTGTATGTTACTAATTAACCATCTTCAAACGAGGTTTTTTGTATTAACCAGTTCATGGGTGGATATAACATCCTAAATGGTCGATCTAGTTCAAATAATTTGAACTGGATAAGAATAAAGGTTTGTAATTTTTTCTTTCTCTTTTGATTGTTTATGAATATACTAACTTTTACTTTTTATTGAATTAGTGTAATAAACAACCAGGAAGCTATGAGTGTGACTATTACGTTATGCAATGGATGATTACCATTATAAGACTAGGTGTTAAAACTGGTTGGAAAGAGGTAACATGATATGCTATATCATTTTTATAATTCTTGAACATATATGTATCTTCAAACTAATTTATGTCAACTATATTTTGAAATGCAGTTATTCACGGAAGAAATACCAATGAGTTCGGAAGCCATATCATATGTGAGACATTATTGGTCCACATATTTCATAAATATTTATAACTCTAGGATAGTTGATCAATAGTGTAAGGATTATATGTAATTTGATTAGTGTTTGTAATGTACATTTTGATCAATATATATTTGATTCTCTGAATTTATCTGAACTTATGTATTTGTCTAGCTGGGTATATATAATTGAACAAGTTAATTTATATGGGATTAGCACTAAACAGATTGCACTAAAAAAAACCACTATTTACAAGTGTGGCTATTTACCATAGCCGCATTTATAAATCCAACGTATGATTTACAAATGTGCATTCATATATGTGATTTACATATGCAGTTATTACCAAAGCCGCATTTGTAAATCACATTTACGAATGCGGCTTTGGTAATAACCACATTTGTAAATCACATATACGAATGCGGCTATGGTAATAGCCGCATTTGTAAATGCTACCCCTAAATCCTGTCACTTGATTCAGAAACATATACAAATGCGACTACCAGAAATAATAGCCCTTATAAATAGTTGCATTTGTATCTCTTTGATTTACGAATGTGTGCTGATCAAATGCGGCTCTATAGCCGCCATTGTAAATGTAAAATAGTTGCCCTTATTTAGCATTTATGCGCTAGTGAATGATTGTAGACTGTGAACTAGTACACCAGGTAATTTCCTAGGAAAGAGAGGTGGGTCTCCAACGGATGAGCTTAAATACCAAGTATTTCCTTGCCAGAACTTTCCTATACATGTACTCTTACACTACTACGCTTTATATCCAGTAATAAGAATAATTTTTCTCGTGTGAGAAATCATGATAATGATGATGATAACAATATCACAACAGACTTAAAAGATAATAATAATTTATGTTATCTTCATAATAACATGGTAACAAATTTACATATATCTGTTGTTTTCATAATAATATGATAATAGATTTAAACAATAACAATGATATCCTTCATCTTAACCACTATGACAAATGATCCTTTCTTGAAATATAGGAATTGTATTTTTATTTTATTTACTTACAAATGAGTCAAGACCTATAACTAAATTTGTATTTACACACTTTTGGAAATCAAAATAAGAATGAATATTTTTGGCAATTTAAGAGAGAATATATCTCTGTTAGGGTTCTTCCCTGCATCTTACGATCTTATCAAGAATTCATCCATTCTTGTGACCATCATCCTTAGATTTATTAAACTTTGTTTGTGGCGCCTTCCACTATCTAGGTTTCATTGTTACTATTTTTAATTGATTCTGTTTCGTAACCCTAAATTCCTAATTCTACTATTAGTTCTGTTTGGAATCATATGATGTGAAAGAATCAGGATTCTCTGTGTTTTCAAATAAATAACGAATACCAGGTCTAGAAGGCATTCACAATCATGTTCATCATATTTAATTTGTATTGTAGTATTTGAAATTTTACTGTGTAACAGAGAACTTTAAAATTTTAACAATTTCTAGATATATTCAATTTAAATTATTTTTATTTTAAGTTATTTAATTTTTTAAATGATGTATTTTAATAAGATAATTGAAATTTATTAATTTTTATATTTTTATTTGCAAAGAATATTTTAATTACCATTAAAGATAAAAATATGAAATACAAAAACACGAAGTATATAAAAATGAATATTTCAACTCTAAAAAATCTAATTAGCATCTATCGGAAAATAGTTATATTGACATAATTGAAAAGAATATAGTAAATATCAACCCATGAAATAACATTAACTTACGACAGGTAAATAATACTAGCAATCTTAAAAAATAGTTCATTTTAATGAAACTAAGAAACTTTCGGTCTTATACTAAAATAGTCTCATTGGCATTGATAAAAAAAATTCTTATTTTACATTGACTAAAAAATAATCTTATTAATGTTGATAGTAAAATAACTTTAACCTACATTTTGATTGTTATTGGTAAAAAATAATCTCAAATGACATCAACTAAAAATAATATTAGTTGATATGTGTTCGTACTAAAATGAACTCAGAGAGTACAACTCGTCGAGGACCATGTGTTCCTTAGGAAAAGAGATTTCAGTTGATCTCCGGTGAGAGGGGGAGGTCCACTTGCAAAAGACTCTTCGATGCTTAAGTTAGTAGGAGCACAAAGATGATGATAAATTCTTAACATAGAGCTAAGACTAGTATAGAATAGAGTTTTGTGTGTCCTCTTACTAAGAGAGTCATTACCTATTTATAGGTCTTGTTGGACTCAGACCATTAATAAAATCATTGAATGGTTATCATGAGATATAAAAGAATTTTATAATAGTAACTATAACTGCTAGTAACTTGTAACAAATTTACGATTTGATTTATGTGTCTTAAAAATAATATTAAATAAGCAGTTATTGTATGAATGTACCTTGTCGTAATTGGGGTTATGTACACAAGTTTCAGCAGCTTGAAATCCGAGAAGATGGACATGTGGATCAATTTGAAGGATGAACGAGTTCGGCTTGGACCCGTTTGGATTTGGTTTTTAGCTATGCTTGTGATTGAACATGCTTCGTTCTTGATTGAACTTGCATTATTTTGCTTTGCTCTTGGTTGAGCATGTTGTCATGCTTTTGGTTAAGCTTTTCTAGTTCTTGATTGAACTTGCATTATTTTGCTTTTCTCTTGGTTGAGAGTTTCTAGTTCTTGATTGAACTTGCACTATTTTGCTTTTCTCTTGGTTGAGCGTGTTGTCATGCTCTTGGTTAAGCGTTTCTAGTTCTTGATTGAACTTGTATTTTTCGCTTTGCTCTTGGTTGAGCATGTTAGTTCTTGATTGAACTTGCATTATTTTGCTTTTCTCTTGGTTGAGTGTGTTGTCATGCTCTTGGTTAAACGTTTATAGTTCTTGATTGAACTTGTATTTTTCGCTTTGCTCTTGGTTGAACATGTTAGTTCTTGATTGAACTCACATTATTTTGTTGTACTCTTGATTGAGCACGTAGTTCGTGTTTGAACTTGCATATTTTGATATGCTCTTGGTTGATATAGTCCTACATCGCTCAAGAGTCGAGGTCGAAGACATTTTATATACTCCTTCCTCCTCCAACCCACTGAGACATCTTTTAAGGACAAAACCGTGGTAGAGCACCAACGCCCAAAGCGGACAATACCTCGGATGCGATGATTGACCCTAGCGATGCTATCTCTCGAACTTGAGGTCGGAACAGTGGTGTTGTCTATGGGAATGAAAATGTGTCCCAAACCCTTCAGCTCTAGGGAATCCACTCTCCTTAGGCCTCGATTGGGGGGCTTGTTCCAGGTCCGCTAATATAGTCCCACATTGATACAACCCTATTAGGCAAGGAGATGAATAAGGACACAAGAGATAATTCACACTGTGATTAGTCATCTCAACATTCAAGACAAACCTCCACCAAATATCGAAAGGACCTCAGCAGGAGAAGAACTGGTAGACCAGAGTATCAAATGTTCTTCATTCTGATCTTCTTACAAGAAAACAATGTTTGTAAATAAATTGGGCTCACTTTGAGGGTCCAAATAGAAGAATAAACTAGAGTAGGGTGTGCTTAGTAATTTGGGCTTGTGCCAAGCCCACTTTTCATGACAAATGCTTCTAGGTTTAGGGTTTCTTTGACCTACCTTCTAGAAGGCTTCTCACAAATGACACCCCTACCCCTCTATCTTGTTCTCCAAGACACTTTGTCCTACAAATATAGTGTTTTGCCTCATGTATTTCATATATTGAATTTTTGAAAGTAAACTCTGCAAGAGTGTTTTTGTGAGACTTGAGAGTTCTCATAGTGGGTCTTATCTTGAGTGTGTGAGCACTTCAACTGGCGTCTCTTTCACCACTCATCTTGGAGTGCCTCCTTCTCCAATTGGTGTGACGTCCCTTTGTCTTCCATAAACTTTGTTCATCCCTTCCTCTTTTTGTCTTCCTTTTGCACCATTCATTCCATTCCTCTTTATATTATTATGCATGTATTTTATTTTGGTTATCACTTTTCATTCTTCATCTTATGTTCTTTCCATTTTCGTAATTTACCTTCATCATGATAATTACCATATTGTGTTTTTCTCTTTGCCCTCTAGAAGTGAACCTTCACACTTACTTAACCACTTGGTTAAGTTCGTGTCCAATGAGAATCTTCTTTAGGTTCTCACCTTAATTGTTAATCTAAAAATCATAATCAAAAGAGTAACCTCTAAAATGTGTCAATCTAAAATCAAGTCACATCACACATTGTTCAGGAGTCGAGGTCAAGGGCAGTTTATATACTCCTTCCTCAACAAACCCGTTGAGGCGCCTTTTAAGGATAAAATCGTGACGTAACACCGACTTCCAAAGCGGACAATACCTCGGATCCAGTGATTGACCCTAGCAATGCTATCTCTCGGACTTGAGGTTAAAAGAATATGAAATGAAAAGGTCATGTTTAACATGAACTAAAAAACATTGTTAATGTTGTTAAAAAAAAAAACATAAGAAACAATAACTGAAAAATAAGATTATATTGAAGAAAAATAACCTTGGTGATGACAACTAAAACATAACCACGATTGACTTTAACATGAAAGAAAGTTATGCTATAACCAATAAAAAAAAATGATTTGATTCAATGACGTCTCAAATCCAATCAAGCCAATAATGTCCGAACCAAAGTTGAGTTGATGATATCCAAATTTAGGTTGCCCTAAAGAAATTATATGAAAAAAAAAGATATCGATTAGACAGGAAAGAGTATGAAGAACTTCAAATTATTACTCTTAGTTAGGTAGAATTTGAAATTCTTTAATTTTAAATAATCAAAATTACTCTCATAAATTCCTAAAATTCAATTTATTTAAAATTTCTCATCAAAACAACATATTTTTTTTTTCATAAAAGCATTTCAAATTATATATAAAGCTAAATTACCTTCTAAAGTTTTCTACCAAAATAAAAGGTTAAACTTCATAATATTTGGACTAATTTCCTTTCTTTATTAGCTTTCTTAATTGTTCTTGTTGGTTGACTTGTTCGCCTGTTGACTATAGTGACAAACTCTAGCTCCGTCGGTCTCTTCATAAATCTGTTTTATCTCTTGTTGCTCTGGAACGTAGCTCCGTTGAAACAGAGGGTGATGTGAGTTGATTTTAGGATTGTTCATTTGTATGGTGACACTTTACTTAGATTTGGATTTTAAGACAATTATAGGTGAGACCCTAAGGAAAATCCCCACTGGACATTAACTTAACCAAGTGGTTAAATAGATGTGAAGGTTCATTTCACAAAGGCAAAGGAAAAACACAATTCAATGGTGAGAATGATGACAATTATGGTGCGGAAATGAACAAAAAAATAAGAACACAAGAATGAACCAAATTGTAAAGCAAAGAAACAAAGCTAAGAACAAGAATGTAGAAACCGAATTGACATAAACATAATAGGAATGGAATAATGGAAGAGATGATGAAAGAAGAACTTAGGAATGTGAAGCTAGGATGAAACACGCCACTTGATGGGATGGAATCACCAAGATGAGTGCATGGAAGGCCACCACTTGAGAGCTCATTTCTCACAAGATAAGACCAATTTATGAGGAGAATCACTCACCCATAAATCACACAAATATTGTGTAGAGTTTCTTTACTCTAATTTCAACTTGTGGTAAAATCAAACCCCTTTTATAGATTATCTTTTGTAACAACTTTCTCTCATGAGAATCTAATCTCAACTGAAAGCATACTCAATAGGAAAACATTTTGTTTATGGCCCCCTTCTCTCAAGGTTCTACAACATAAAAAAATCTAATATCTAAGGAGAGCATAAAATAATAACAGAACAATCACCTACCAGCAGGGTACCAACTTATGTGCCAACATCAAGGGAATATTCTGCTTACATGGGCACCCTACTCATGGTGCAACGTTATCTTTTACCACACATGCAACTTAACCACTATGTGCCCTAGAACACACGTACTCAAGTTAAAAGAAACATTTACTTGACCTAGACACCATATGTACCATATCCCTAGGTTCAAAAACATCCTTTACTAGTAGCCTTACACTAACATATAAAAAGGTTATTTTAATTATGGCACAACGAGCTTACCAATAAAACTGAGCCAAAATCATGACCCGCACCTTGGGCCCAATATCCAAGTTGACCTGCCTACTTCATGCACCGAGCTCCGACCATTGAGCACTGAGTCCTGAGTGTTACGTCCAGTACATTAACTAACACGTCTTTTTTAATATTGAAATAGATAAAAAAAAATGTAAAATAAGATGAGTGATATTGTAACTACTCAAATGCACTTGGTCTCATTTCAACTTATTATACTTTTTATACTTTAAATTACAATTTTATTTTATAATTATCCAACTTACTTGATTGTAAGAAAGTCATTCGCAAGTGGAAAATCATTTATTGTTCGATACTTCATTGATAAAGCTCTTTCATCACATAAATCTACAACTCAAATCATAAAGTGCAAAGGTTACACTTCATTAAGAACTCATATAGAGACATTTTAATTTTCGGTAAGAAGATTTGATGCCACCATAAACCTTAGTAAAAATATCCTCAGGCACACATGTTTATGGTTTTGAAAAGAAGTCAAAAGATATAAAATTCTTCTAAATACGAGGTGGACACATTTTCAATAATCAACAATCCAAAAACTCACATGAAAGATATGCAACAATATGCAATAGAAGAACAATAAGAACACGTGGATGAATATTGTGGTCCTGTAGCATAAGAATGATTTTCATCAATCTAAATTCTAATACATAAAATAAAATAAAATAAGCCAAACAATATGGGTAACACAAAGCAACTGAAAAGTAGTCATTGTCACCAAAAGACAAAGAGTTCTAATGTTGACGGGTAGTAACTAAATCTAGTGCACTTTCTTGGCTTGGAGTTAGTGTCACACACCAAACTACTTTTCATTACAATTTGGAAGATGATGAAAATCATCATTATACATACATCATCATGGATGCATCTCTTGATCTGAGTTGTTGAACTCCAACCATTAAAAGATACAATAGTTCACTAAACCCTAATGAGCATGTCAAAGTATACATGACACAAACCTCTAATCCAATGATAGTGTGATTCTTTGTGGGGCTTTTCCCCATAAACCTTAAGGGAGAAACACTTCAATGGTATTATGAATTATCTATAAACTTAATTAAATATTTTCAAACTTTAACTGCAAGGTTCAAAGCCTAATTTGCAAAAAGACGATCTCATATTGAAACCTTAATCACAATGCATAATCACTAGGCTAGAAATTTGACCCTTTTAGAAAATGTATACATTAATCGCCCAAGAGATATTATTAAATTAAGAGCATAAGCATCCAACTACATTTAGTTAATACTAAGATGAGAAAGAAAGAAAGTAAAGGTACTTAGCAACCTAAGTCAATCAAAATCATAATTTCAAATGAAGAAGGATTGATGGTCAAATTTTGTCCACATCTTCATAATATAATCACTGAGGTTCAACTGTAGATATTTATATTATATGAAATCTTAAAGATGTTGTTAAGACTCTAGATGATCTAGTCACCTTTAGACAGTCTAGTCATCTTATACACGGTCCAATAAACAGTTCTTTGAGGATAAGAAAGTTTATGAGATTTTGATAATAAAAAAAAACTATGATATGTATTAAGGTTTCTAAAAAAAATAATTTCATATGCAGTGTTTAAATCAAAACGTATTAGAAAATCTACAATTTTAACTAGTTAGACGGTCTGACAATGTTAAACTTGTTAGATGGTCTCACATAAATCAATATGTTAAATGATATTGTCTTTGTTTTCGTTCTACATAGTCTTTAGAGTAAAATATTTCAGAATAAATTTATTTTTTTTACATAAGTTTTATAAGCTCTAAAAGATTATTTATCCTAAATGAGATTCTGAATCTTTTTAATAATTTTAAAATAAACATTTGCTTCAATGTTTTAAACACATAGGTTTGGAAAGTTTTCAAAATTCAATGTTAACAAAAACTTTCAAATACGAAAGTTTTCTAATGAAGTCCGATGATTATTAAAAATATGTGAACCTCATGTTGATCTTGCTTAATGATTTAAATAAATTATATTCATCAACGTTAAAGATTAGACAAGTTTGAAAAGTTTTTAAAAATCAACGTTCAAAAGAGATTTGAAAAAAACAAAAAGGTTTTCGTATTCTTGATTAAGGTTATTTGATTTGATATGCTTTTATTACTACATATTATGAATATGTTTTGAATTATTTCCTTAAGCATAGTCAACATTCCACTCACGAAAAATCATAATACACCTTATAGTGTTTGTTATCATCAAAACATATAGACTCTCGTATCATGAGATCGTCTGATGGGTATTGATCGTTTGTTGTCTTAACGAAGAAAGGGCAAAGTGCAATAATTGCAACAAAATATATGTAATTGGTGGAATAAAATATGGTACTTCTCATTTGAATCATCATGTTATGAAATATGATAAAAGAAAAACGGAAGATGTGAATCAAATGATTTTAGATATGCAGGGAAAGTTGAAGGGAAAAAAGATAGATCAAGTTGTACATTGTGAGTTGTTGTCTAATTTAATTATTAGGCATAATTTAGCTTACAAATTTGTTTAGTATTACGAACTTACGGACTTGGACAAACTACTTGTGTCCTGATGCAATTATGGTTTTTAGAAACATTGTTAAAGCTGATATTGGGAGAATGTATATGAAAGAAAAGACAATACTTAAGGAATTGCTTGCTTCCATTCCTAGTAGGATTTACTTCACTTCTAATTTATGGAAATGTATTAATACTAAGGGTTTCATATCATTTATTGCTCTTTTTGTTGACCTAAATTGGAAGTTAAATTGCAAGTTACTTAACTTTTGTCATGTGCCTCCCCCTTACACAGGTTTTGAGTTGTGTAAGAAAATTAATGAATTTTTGCAAGATTGGAGACTAGAGAAAAAAGATGTGAGGGATTCAGAGAGTAGAATGGTGAAATTCAAACAATGCCTTGAAAGGTTTAGTGATATTGATGTATCATGTGGGTTTTGTCTTGATGTCCTTACAAGACGAAACTCAACTTACTTTATACTCAAAAGTGCTCTTAATTATCAATGTGCTTTTGGAAACTTGCATTTGATTGATGAATCTTATATATATTCCCCTTTAGAGTAAGAGTGGGAGTGAGTTGAAAAAATTTGTAGGTTATTGTTACCCTTTTATGATATCACTACCTTGAGTTCTGCTACAAGTTATTCTACTTCCAACTTGTATTTTTTACAAGAAATTCAATGTTTGTTTATGAAAATTTTGAAAGATGAGGATGCATTAATTAATAACATGGCTGAATAGTTTATAGTTAAATTTTAGAAATATTAGGATGAATATGTTTTTGTGCTTGCATTTGGTGCAATTTTAGACCCAAGTATAAAGTTAGAAACATTGGGTTTTTGCTCTGAAAAAATTGATTCACTTATTTGGGAGCTGAAATTGGAAAACATCAAGGAAAAATTATGCAAACCTTTTGCCAAATATTCTAGCAAAGGTTTGACAACATCATCAAATGTTCAAACCACAATTGCATCTGAATCTGCATTTAACATTGATTCTCAAATCCTTAACAAGTATAAGAATTGTCTTTTGCCTAAAAATGTAGAAGAAATTATTTGTAATTCTAGTTAGACGCATGGATTTTCTGATGGTGATCCAATTATTTTTACTAATACTATTTTTATCATATTATTTTAATTTTAAATTTATCCTTTCATTATCATTATTTAAATGTATGCAAATGATGGAAAATATTATAATTATCCAAAAGTGGAAGATAAAAGTTTTTCTAAGTCTCCATCCAATGTTCTTGAAATGGAAGAACAATGATGTTTTTGAATTGATTGTGTTAGATGTGATGATGCAGTTGTGCGGACTCCCAAGCCATGGTATAACAAATCCAAATTGAAGTCCAATAAGTGTTCATGTCATTTTGGTTGAAATAGATGTTAGTATGTTGTAGGAGTTCTAAGTATCTTTTATATATAATGGAGTATCTTTTATATATATAATTCTTTTAAGTAATACATTTGGGATATAACTATGATCATACAATTTAAAAAGGACTAAAACTACACATGACACAATCTTTTCCTCTATATTCTTAAAGTTATGCTAAATAATATGGAAATTTATTGCTCGAGTGAGGTTAAAGAGTAAATGACAGGTTTAAAGAGATATGAACCTAGCCTAAAGAGGTCCATTCTTCTGGTTAACCACCACGAAAATAAAATAGATGAACAATTTTAATTATTTTTAATCAAACCTTTTGACAAGCTTCAAGATTGAATTCCTTTATATTTTTATCTTACTTGAGTGAATTGAAATGGGGTGAAATTTTAATTTTTTAGCATCAAAATCAAGTTTTTTTGTTTTTTTATAATTAATAAAGTAGAAAGATAAAATGTAGTAGCAAACTGACAAAATAACAAACTACAATAAACTATGTCTAACCAAGATAAAAATAGCCAAAACATAAGAAAACTATCTCGTAACACAATTTCCATATTTCGAGATTTTTTATGAACTTTTCATAAACATTTTTTTTATACAAAATGAGTTTCTTTCAAATTTTTCCATAAATTTTGTAAAGTTGAACAAAATATTCATGAGATCACTAAATATGAAAATATATAAGAATTTGTTTATAATCAATTATAAACACAATTGAATACATATAAAAGTATTTAAGTAATGTTTAACGTAATGGTCAAAATTGTGATCCAATCCCTTTTCATTTCATAATTTCTTAAGTAGTCATTCTCATTTCTTATTTAAAAACTCAAATTCATGTAATCTATTGTTCTTAACGTGAATGTGTTTGGAGAGTGTCAAGGTAGAGAAAAGATCCTTTATAATCAAGCTTCATCGAGTTGTCTTTTGTAAAGAGAGGAGGGAGGTCCACTTGTAAAAGGCTCTTTGATGTTTAAGTTAAGAACACATTAGTATAAGTTTTTGAGATTGAGTTTCCTTTTCTTCTAGGCCACTGACTTTGTTCGCGAGAGGACTACGAGCTTGTCACATATAAATTCAGGGTCAATGTTAGACATATCAACTAGATTCCATGCAAAGAGGTCGACATTATCAGCAGAAATTGCTCGATCTCCTGCAGAAGTGGTTGATTGATTAGCATGCCAATTTTGGTACATTGATCAGGCTGACTGCCCAATTTCACGTTCTCCAAGGGCTTGTCAAATATAGGTAAGTTACCTACAAACTCATCTCAGGGATCGAACTTTGTTTCATTATTGTTGAAAATGAGCTCTACATGGCATACCTGCTAACTCAATGTTCTTGGATTTTCTGGTTCAATGTTATCTCTATACTCCTTCAGAGGGGCTATTTCATCCTTGCCTGAAGTTGGTGTTGGAGTCTCTACAGAGTAAGGGTTGACTTTTAGGCTTTGAGCATAACATTCCCTTGTTATTTTAGGGTTTACTTTAATAATTACTATCTTCGCATTGTTTCCTGGAAATTTCGTCGCCATGTGTGGTGTTGAGACCACTGCTCCCAATTGATTGAGGGTTCTTCGACCGGTGATAACGTTGTATGGGATTCCTGCATCAAGTAGTATGTATGTAACGAGTAAAGTGCGATGTGCTTCCTTTGTTCAAAATGTCGTCAACAGGTCGATGTAGCCCTTGTATGTACCCTTTTTCCTATGAATCCCAGGAGTGGATGATTGGATGAAGGCAAAAGGGGCATCTAACTTCTAAAAAAATTATCATAACAATACATCAGCCGAACTTCCTTGATTGATTAAGACTTTTCGTACTCGTTAGTTGGCTATTGTTCTTGTTACCACTATTGGGGCATCCTGTTTCAGGTCGTGTGACAAAAAATCTTTGTTCGGGAATGATACGATCGGTAAAGACTAGGGGGAGGCATGCTAATAGAGTTAATAGTACAAATGTTCCTTTTTCTGTCCGAACTCAATGATCCTCCCCTGCGAAGCCACCAACTATTTTATTCATGGTTCCTCTAGTCTTGTTGGGTTCTGGCTGATCCCATTTTTCTTGCCTGGGTTCTTCGAATTTTCCTTCTCACGAGATTGTTTGTTGCCCAAACCCCCTTCCCCAACCAGTTCTCCACCTTCTGCAACCTTGTCCTTGTCCTTGTCCACAACTAGACTGAGCTTGTTGCACGAATCAATTGAGAGCGGTTGATCAAATGAGCTCTTCAATCAAATTTCATACTTTTAAGCGTTCTTTTGTAGTGTGGCCCATTTTCTAGTGATGATTGGATTTCTTTGTGAATTCGGCGGTTGGGTGACTCTTAGATGGTTGTGGAAGTCAGATCAATTTTAAATTGCATGCCTCGTGCAGGATTGTATCTCAGCTGGCGTTCAACGGGGTGTAGTTTTCAAATTTGCCTATTTTTTTCCTTTTGAAAGATTGTCGTATTCATATGATTGTAGTTTTAATTGTTCTTCTTCTCATATTGACATTCTCTTCGATACTAATGTACCAAGCAACTTTATTGTGAAGCTCGTCCATGTTGATGGGAGGGTCAACATAAAGAGTATCGAGGAACTTTCCTAGACGTAACCCTACAACATAGTGTGCATGGCTACACTAGATAGATATCGGGAATAACGAATGATGCTTTGAAAAATCTGGTCATGTATTGCCTTAGTGTCTCATTATCTCCTTGCACCACATTATGTAAGGAAGCCGATGGGTTTGCAGTTGACAAACCGAGCCATAAACCGAGCACAAAATGTGTCAAAAGATTCTATTGATTTTTTTTTTGCAAAGAGTAGTACCACTCGAGGGTTGAACCCGATAGTATAGAACAACCTATAGTGTACTACAAGATGCTCTAAGAACAAATTTGCGATGTGAGATATGCTTTAATGTGAGCTTTAAGATATGAAGTTCCACTGTACTTTTTCAGACTCAGTCATTTCCATTTGAGAGTGAGGTGGGTCTTCATGATGGTCGACTTGAAGGGATGAAATCCCTTCATGTTTTCTTTTCATGTTGTTATCTAGCATGGGTGTGGGGATCGCTTTGAAGGGTGTTCAATCATATCCCTGATCTTCACCTTCGAAAGAAGGCAGATTGAAGCCATTGGCTTTGGATTTATCCTCTTCTAGTATGGTCCTCATGGAATTGGAATGAGGATCCATAGATGTTCTTCCTTCGTGAGTAGGAGACCTTGGTGGACTTTTAGTGGTGTTTACAAATTTATCCTTAGTACAACTACGACGCTCAGGTCATTCGTAGAGCTCTTGCATCTCTATCTGGTGTTGCTCCCTCGGGGACTTCATATCTTTGTCAAATTTCCCTTTACTCGTTTCTCTTAGTAGAACCTCTATTTGTGTTGCAAGAGTGTTATTAGGAGACAGGTTCATCATTGCTTCTACTGATGATGATGATGATGATGCTATAGATTGGCTTTTGGTTAGAACCATTAACTTTGTGGTTTGGGAAGAGTTTTATCTGGGCATACGGTGGACGCCAAAACATTTCCGTTGAGATGACATAACTAGGTTCACCACATACTAGGTATTCTCACTTTGGAGTTCAGAGGCTTGTCAGAATTTTGTCCTTAAAAGACACCTTAGAGAGTTAAGAGAGGAAAGTGTATTTAAATCGTCCTGAGTTTTACTTGGGCCCACGATGGATGCCAAATGTTTCCGTTGAGATAACATCACTAGGGTCAACCACCGCATACGAGGTATTGTCCGCTTTGGAGTTTGGGCACGCCTTAGAGAGTTAAGGGAGGAAAATGTATTTAAATTTTCCTTGACCTTGACTCCTAAAAGATGTGAGACTATTAGGTGTACCAGAACAAGCGCCCCAATTAAGGGAGGGAACAATGGTTTGTCTTTGGAACCACTTTTCCATTCCCACAGACGACGTCAATGTTCTGACCTCAAGTTTGTTGAGATGACATCACTAGGGTCAATCATTGAATTCGAGGTATTATCCGCTTTGAAGTTTGGAGCTCAATCACGGTTTTGTCCTTAAAAGACGCCTCGAAGAATTAAAGGAGGAAAGTGTATTTAAATTGTTCTTAGCCACGACTTCTAAGCAATGTGAGACTATTGGACATATCATAAAACTACTAATAAGTATTTGGTCTAAGTATCAACCTATCATATGATTAAATACTCATTCACTTCATTTAACACATATTTCTTTATATTTTTAAATTGTGTTGGATGGTTATAAAACCCTAACTTCTATAACATCAATGAAAAATATTATTTATAGTATCCTTGTTAAGATGATTCTTTATACTACAATGATATATAACCAAGATTCAACACTTGTAAGATAATTAAGTGATTTAAACATTGTAATACAATTTTTAGTTTTTTTATTATATATGAAGAAGTGTAATTTAAACTTAATTCAACCATACTAAAGTGATTTGTACGGTTGATTTAAATGTATTCATATACTATAATTTAGTTATTTTGCGGAAAAAAACTATAATTTAGTTATAATTTTAAGTAGATGTATAATCTCTAATATTATATAGAAAAAATTGATTTAATCCAATTTTAATTGTTTTTATATCCGAAAATATTATTCTCGTGATTTTGAATTACAAAAATCTATTAATAAATAAACAATTAAAAAGATGATGGTGTGCTACCTAGTTGACAACTTCATGGAATTGACAATTTTGGTGTTTAGGGGCTAGATATGTCAATGCCCTAAATTTCAAAGATGCGTTGCTTTATGAATGATTGCAGTTTTAGTGCAAGTCACATTCGTAAGTAGTAAACTGAAGTGGGCACTGATTCTGGATGCAATATGGAGCAGATTCAGTTATAGAGAGAAGTGAAAAAAAGTGTACCAAACTACCATTTTTTTCTTTAATATAAAGAAAAAGCTTATCCACACTTTTTTAGTAATAAAGTATAGACTTGATTTCTTTAACTAAGTTTTGAATTTCAATATTGTAATTAAAATAAAAAGTTTACTAAAAATATCAGTCAAATCTTTCCACGATCAAAATTAAAAAAAGTGGTTATAAAAAAGAAAAGAAAAAGAAAGCTACTTTAACTTTAACAGGATTATTTTATCTTGGAAAGTGATTTTGCAAAAGCAACTCAAGTGTTATTTTATAATAACATTTTCAAGTAGAATTTTAACGTGTAAGTACTACTTTAAGGAAAATTGCATTATAAATCTTCCTCATTTGTTATTGTACCAATCAGGTCATCAGGTGTGATGACGTGGCAGCAAGCGATAATATAAGCGTGTTGAACGGGACACCTGACTGACAGAAGGGAAGTAAATCGGGAAGTCAATATAGTCGCCGATCGCTGAATTGGCGTTCTCCGATCTCTAGTGTGCGTAACCGGCGGCCACCAGAGTTGCGTCACAGTCGCCGTATGTGAGTACTAGGAGATCAGGTGGTTAGAGATCGCTGGGGAATGCTAGCAGATCGGGTGGTTTACACACCGCCGAAAGGGGCACATCGCCGAATGATCAGGAAAGCTTATTTAAAGGTTTTCAAGAGATACAAGTATGGAAGATGAGTGATATGTTTGTCACGTAGCAGCAGAGGATGAGGTTATCAGATGATCACACCCTAGCCAAAGGTCGGGTCGAGGGAACAGTTTCCCAGAACATGCATGGTGTGCAAGTAAGTTAGATCGTGATGGCGGCAGGCGAGACTACAGAGATGGTGTACGTGGTGGCACTCAGTACTCGCCACTTAAGGGGTCGCGCTCCAAGGAAAGTTGTGCACCAAGTTACTCCCTGTATGGATAACTTAGTCGAATGGTGAAAAGAGTAGAAGTAACGCTCAAGTTGTGGAGGCTCCAGATGGTGACACGTGTACAGCTGGATGCGAGCCACGTGTCTAGAGGTGTAACCGTCAGGAGAGAGAAAAAGCTCAGGTATATAAGGAACACTTAACAGACTTTTGAGGTACGCTTTCAGAATACTTTCTAGTACACTGAGATTCACTACGCACGGTTCCTTGAGTTGAGATATTCTCTCTGAGTTTTTGGTGATTCTTCCACTGACTTGAGCATCGGAGCACGATCGGCCGCAGTGGCGCCACTTTGTTTTCTTCAGGTTCTTGCGAGGAATTAAGACTTGAGGAGCAAAAGCTAACGTGGTGCGAAGCTGAACAAAGGAGAGATCTTTGACGTGGCAAGACTCTTGCACTCAAGTCAACCGGTTGGATCAGTTATTACTATTTTTGAACCAGCTTATGAATATTTGTGAAATAACAATTATAACTTATAAAATAATAATATATAATTATATAAGTAAATAAAATAAAGAAAATTTTAATTGAGATTCTTTGTAATTTATTTTCTTTCAAGATACTCCTATTTCTTTGTTTTATTTAAGAAAATAAAATTTAAAAATTGTGAAATAACTCACTGTAACATAATTTAAATAAAAAAATTTAAAAATAAGAATATTAAATGTTAGTTTATAATTTTAATGTTTCTTTACCTAGCTTGTATTGTGTATAAGAGATTATAACGTATAACTTTTTTTAAAGAAAAGTCATTAAAGTTGAAAGTTATATCTTCCATCTGTCTCTTATCACCACATAGATTTCAAAATTAAAAGAAAAAAAGTCAAGACCTACAACCAAACCAAATCAGTAAACAAAGTAATTTTATTTTTAAAAAATTCAAAATTTCTAAAATAAATAATGTATGAGAAAGAAAATATTAATTTAAGTTTTGTAAGCAAAGACAACTTTCACAATTTATTGATTATTTTGCGTAGATTTTGATACGTGAAATAAATTATTATATACCACTATTTTCTAGAAAGTTCTACTTCGCCTACCCTTGCTCAATTTTGAAAAAGAGCTTCTTACTGAAATCAACGTCGCCCCAGTCCAGCTACATCCAAATAACTGGGCATTTGTTCGAGGTTTTTCTATTCTTTGCACACATTTTGGTCTTTTGCCATATGTGGAAGTCTTCTTATATTTCTTTGAGGCCAAGTGTTTGGGTCGTCAATTATGGGTTTCATTCAATGGAGTGGATGGGAGGGCATTGTTGTCGCTCTTCCAACAGTGGTATAAGGGCTTCAAGGGCAAATTTTGAAGGTGCGTTGCAACAAGAGGGACCCAACTCTTCTAGATGGGTTCCCTTTATACTTAACCCAAAAATCGAGCTTCCAGAGTGTTAGATGCCTGAAGAGCATGCCACAATGGGACCAGGAAGTGTGTCACTTCTTCTCTAACCTGAAGGTGGTTTTGTTAGAATATATGGCCTTAAACGAGAGGGGGGTTGAATTGTTTAAGAGGGATTTTCGCAAACTTTGAAGGTATAATGAAAATCAATGCTGAATTACAGAGAAAAGAATCAAGAAACAAATACCCAAAACTGTTTTAAGATGATATCAGAAAAACAATCGGTTGTTTTGTCGAAACAATCGATTGTTTTTATTAGCAGTTTATAAAAACAACTTAAAAACAAAATTTAAAGAGTTAAGGGTAAGAGATAAGCACGCAAGCAATTTGTACTGGTTCACTCCTACACCAAGAGCTACATCCAGTCCCCAGAAACCACTAGTATTCCACTATGCAATCAAAACCAGATTACAAACCCCACACACCAAAGTAGTGACCTTGAACCCCTCAAGAAACACACTACCTTTGGCAAACCACACCAAGAGTGTTGATCTTGAACCTCTCAAGAACACGCAACACTACTTGGCAACACAAATACAAAAATACAGTAATTAAGGAAGAAGGGAATATAATACACCTGGGTATTACAAAGCTTAAAGTTCAGAATTACAACCCAATCCTATTCCACACACTTAAGAATGATCCAAAGCTCTTTCAAATCTTGAAAAAACTATTTTGATAAACTCTTTTTGTTACTCCAAGATTAGGAGCGTAAAACCACCTTTATATAGACCCACCAAGTGGTCAAAAGCATTTAATAAAGGAGCCAAGTTAGTTAGGATCATTTAAAACATATTAAAACCGCTTAACAAAATTCTGTTAAGGTTTTCAGGAAAACAGTCGGTTGTTTTGGTTTGACAGCAAAGTCAACCAAGTTTTTCAAAAACAGCTAAGGTAAAACAACCTGTTGAATTTTTTACAGCTTTTTAGAAAACACATCTTTTCAAAAGGTTAAAGATTCAAATGAACTTAGATCAACTTAAGAACTGAATTAACAAGTTTCAAATAACTAGACAACACACACACCCAGCAACAAGGTCTTCAAGCTTTCCTCTTGGATTTGGAGACATCAAAGCATCTTGTTCAACAGGTTTTTGATACGACCACCCTCATAAGCCAATAGTTCTCCCCAAGGGGCTAAAAGCGTACATTGATATCCTTCCTTCCTTTACTCTTACTGATGTTGACCTACTTATTTGTTCGCTGAACTTCCCTTGCTTTTCTTGCAGACAGTATGCTGGGTAAGCTCAATAAGAAAGACTTGGCAGCTAAAGCCAAGAAGATGAAGGTGGCTGCCCAAGCACTCCCCATTGAAGACCTTAAGCTGAAAGCTGTTGTTGAGGTCGCCCCTGCTCTTACTGACGATGAGGAGACCTATTATGGACTGGTCTTCAAAAGGAGATGAAAGGCCACCGCTGAACCCTCCAAGCTCTCCGTCTCAGATGGGTGTGCTCCTTCACAACAAGCTCCTCCACCAAGCCCACCTCCTCGTCGTGACATGGTAGTGGTGCAAGAAGGTGAGGGCACAAGCACTCAGGAGGAAGGGCTGTGGGATCCTAACTTGGATGCCCCTTCCTTCTTGGAGAAGATCCTACTGCCCATCAAGACCAAGGAAAAGTTGGTTGGCCTCGAGGAAGATTACTTGGTGGAGGAGGCTGTGAGGTAGCTAGGGCAGGCCCTAGCCACAAACTGCCTAGCTATCTCTATGCTGAGGGAGTGGAAAGGGTCAGCTAAGAAGAAGTCCCACGAGGTCATCGAGCTCCTGCAGTAGGTTGGGGGTCTTAACCAAGAAGCGTCAAAGCTTCATGAAGAACTCCAGAGGTCGCAACAAGAGGCTAAGGTTCTTCTGACTGAGAAGTCCAAGGAGGCCCTAGAATTATCCAACCAGAAAGTAGCATTCACTAAGTATAAGAATAACAATAATTTGATTTGGTTTGATATTGACAATAGTTTGGATGAAAATTAAATAAAAACAAAATAAATAAGCAAAATAATTCAATTAAGAAAATTGGGAATGGGGTTAATCCCTCTCACTTGTTTGTAGTTAAACATTTAATATTCCATCTTTATTTTTCATTGACGCACAAAAAAAAATCATTCATATCATTTCCTTGCATACAAAATTATTAAGAAAGTATCTTAAATATTGATTCCTTGCATATTTAAAATAAAAACTCCTTATCATGACGAACATATTTTATTTCAAATCTATTCTTAATATCAAAGATGTTATTCATTACCATTTAGGTCAGATGCTTAAAAGTACTTTCTAGTCAAATCAAAGGATCAAAATAATGAATATTTTCAAGCTTTGAGAATAAAATGATAATACCAATCATCAATAAAAAAACGAATATTATACTTCTAATCCCAAAAAAAAGAATTAGCCACTCATTGTAACCATTACAAGCATGGAGAGCAAGAAAAAAAGATCCAAAGCATTTCTCCTTGACGACTACCTTCTTCAAAGTTTCCTTCCTTTGGTTCCTCCCAATAGTCCCCATGATGTAGGGTTATTCTTTATGCCTCCTATTTAACCTAATTGGGCTTGGGCTAAGTGTCATCTTTATTCATAATATATTTATATGTTTCATCTCTCCTTAAATTCATGAAAATAACACCAAATTTGGAATTAATCATTATTATTAATCGCATAATCCAAAATATGTAAAAAAAGGTTAAAATTGCTAAATTAGAGGTTGAATTATAATTATTTTATTAACTAAAGTTCATAAGTGTCTATCTTTTTTCTATGAAATATTACTAAATTATGGCACTTATCACATATACTCATTCATCCATTTTCTATGAATTGGTAGGAATCATGGGATTTGAAGAAAGGGATATGGAATCAATTTACTTGAGATTATTCCCTTTCTCACTAGCTGGCAAAGTAAAATAGTGGCTTAAATCCTACCCAACCACAACTTAAAAAGCTTACATGATATTGAAGAGAAATTTTTAAATAGATTTTTTCCACTATCTCGCTTTATAAAATCTAAATCTAATATTTCCATGTTCAGGCATGGACTAGAGGAGCCCTTATGTGAAGTCTTACATCGCTTCAAATCACTATTGAGAAGATGCTTTAATCATGGATTTAAAGACATAGTCCAACTAAGTCTTTCACAATGGTCTTAGGTTGGACACAAAAATGATATTAGATGCAGCAACATGAGGAACCATGATGGTTCCTCAATACTTTAGCTTCAATGGACTACAAAGTACAACAATATGGACATGCTAGACAAAAGAAGGGAGTGATAGAATTAATCATAACTGATGCACTCCTAACCTAAAACAAGATCTTAACCCAACATATTAAAGCTCTAACAAAGAAAATGTCAAAGCTACCTTAACAATTGCATGCCATCAATCCTCCTCAATCTTCTAATCAGCCAAGGACAAATGAGGTATGTGGAGAAACTCACTATCCTGGTCAATATTCCTATAACCCCATAACAATAGATGAAGTTTAGTACATGAAAAGTCAAGGAAAGCAAAGTTAGAGGAGCAACCCAACACAAAAATTTGGATGGAAACAAAACAATTTTTCTTCCAACAGCAACCAACCAACCCTACGAGCAACAACAATAGCTTTATCCTTCATTCAATGAAAGAACATCAATGCTAGAGGAGACGATGGAAAAATCATGTAGGCTTCCTTGACAAATTAAAAGATCACTAAAACTTAAATTAGGAACCTGGAGACACAAATGAGTTAGGTGATCCATCACTTAGCCAAACAACAACATGTTCAACTTCACGCTGAAGCAAAAATTCACAACAAGAAACAATGCAAATCAATTACCACAAAAAGTGGCAAAGTGATGGAAGGAACATTGACAGAAATGCAAGGGTTGAAGAAGAAATTTTGAGAGAGGAAGGTGAGAAAGAAAAAATAAAAAAAAATGAAAAAGAATAAAAAAGAAAAGAAGAAATTGAGGGAGGATGCAAGGAATGAGGAAGAGAATGTGGAAAATAAGGAAGTAGGGGACAAGACAGAAATTGTTGAAGATGGAACTTCATTCCATCAATACCTTTTGTACCCTAAAGTTCTTTCCAAACAGATGCCTAAATCTTCTAGATTTACGAAAGAAATGCACACCAAGAAAACAAAATATCTAGAAGAAGATATGGTGGAATTGACAATTGGATGTAGTGAACTCGTTCAAAAGAATATAAAATAGAAGGAATTAAATGAGAATGAGGAATTAAACAGATGCAGTGAAATTGAAAGTGGAAGACAACCAAAATCCTGTGAAAGTTGAAGTAAAAATACTCCCTACTCATTTGAAACATATTTTCCTTTATGAATATCACAAAAAAAAACTTTGTGGTTTAGAAATGGTTGTATTCAAATTCAAAAACAACATAAATGAAGACAACTAACTGGGTTTGTGTCCATGCATTGAACTTTTATGTTATTTTTTGCATGTGGATTGTTTACTTTAAATATTTGTTGAGGTTTAATAACTGTGTTAGGTTTAATGCACGTTTTTTTGTTAGTTAACTTTAATTTACTATGTATAAATAGAATAGTGGAACATATAATGTATTAGTAGTATATGGTCTTTCCAAACAAATGCCAAAATCTACTAGATTTACGAAAGAAATGCATACCAAGAAAAAAGAATATCTAGAAGAAGATACGGTGGAATTGACAGCTGGATGTAGTGAACTCGTTCAAAAGAATATAAAACTGAAGGAATTAAATGAGAATGAGGAAAAACAACTACACATGCAAGGTCTCATGGATAGAATAATCAGTGAATATGAAAATTTCTTTGGAGAGTAAGAAAAGACTGAAGATTGCTCAAAGAATTTAAAGATGCATGTTCCAAACCCAGATGTAGAGAAATTGAAAGTGGAGGACAACCAAAATTCGGTGAAAGTTAAAGTAAAAATACTCCCTCCTCATTTGAAGCATATTTTCCTTGATGAATATCACAAAAAAAAACTGTGGTTTAGAAATGGTTGTATTCAAATTCAAAAACATCATAAATGAAGGAAACTAACTGTGTTTGTGTCCATGCATTAAATTGTTATGTTATTTTTTGCACGTGGATTGTTTACTTTAAATATTTGTTGAGGTTTAATTATTGTGTTAGGTTTAATGCATGTATTTTGTTAGTTAACTTTAATTTACTATGTCTAAATAGAATATTGGAACATATAATGTATTAGTAGTATATGGTCTTATATGCCTAAATATTTGTCATGATTTACTACACCAACTTACTTCAAGAGGCATGAAGGACCCCAAAGAAAAACAAATTGAGGTGCATAACACATTGTAGAAAAATCACTCAAGGATCTCAATCTTTGCATCAAATTGAGTACCTAGCTGAAAAGCTGAGAGAGCACAAAGCAAGGAAACGATCAGGTAGTGATTTTAGGTTCTTAAAATTGGTTTTGTTGATTTTAAGTTCTAGAGTTAGCACATATCATGGAACATAAAATTTTGGCCAGAAAAGTTATTCTCCAACCCAAAAAGTAGTATGAGCAACAAATTGGCTGAAAAAGAAGGGACATCAAGTGTTATAAAAAAAAGACCATCAAAGTCTAAGTGAAAAAGTTGATACACTTACCTTGTCCAAAAATATCACATTGACTAATCCGTGCTTGTTGTGCTATATTAAGAACTGCAAATGAAATACAAAAAATGTTTGAGAACTCTGAAATTCACTTAAGTGTAAATATATAGCTAGGTTTGAAATTGAAGTGAATTGGGAAAATTGGATGACTCAGAACCTTGTGTGATATAAACTGCATGTGAACTATGCTTAAGTATGCAATGATTATGATGAAAGCATAATTAATTATGTCTTGTCAAATCCAAACTAACTCTCATAAATATCAAATTAATCATTGTTGCTCAAGACCTGTACTTGCAAGGAGCTTTTCTTGAGGACAAGCAAAGAGCTAAGTTCCAGGAGTTGATAAGGGCTAAAATAAAGTATAAATCATAGGTCAAATAGCATGCAATTTGTATAGGAAATGTATAAAAACAAGTAAAAAGCATGCTAAAAGCCCCCAAACTCCAATTGGACCTAGAAACAATGAAGAAAAGAAGAAATTTGCAGAACAATACAAACAATGGCTTTGTCTTCCAGCTTGACATTTTTCCAAAACAACTTGACTAATTCTGGATAGATTTATTATGGTTGTAGGAAAAACCCATGAATGTCGCATAGTTCCAAATCAATGATGATTTCCAAACCTCTTCCATCCAAATTTTGGATTTCTACGAGAAATGTAGCGTCTGATGCAATTGGACCTTTAACAATGGAGTTTAACACTATTTTGGATGCCATTTTTTAGAGAGGACTTTGAGGGTTTTGGAGCATAGAGGTTGGGAAAAGGGACTATTATTTTTAAGGAAGCAAAAGGTGATTTTTTGTCTTCTTGGGAGGTAACTATTTCAAGTTTGATTTTTACTAAATTACCCACCCGCTAATTTTCTAGAAAACGAAATTTAAAAAGGAATAAAATCAACTATGTTAGAGATCAAATAATCCTAAAGGATACTTAAAAAAATTGAAGATATAAAAAAACTTAAGGTATCTTTTGTAAAGTACTAAACTATCTATCACCCATAAGACTAAGAATCTAAGAGTTTTGATGATAACAAAACACTATAAGATGTGTTATATGTATGACCGAGCTCACTCATGTACAACACAAATAGAAACAATATTGCATATGATACATTTGACATGCGTTGCAGAAAATATAAAAAAACATACATTGCAAGTGTTGCATGATAAAGACTTACATAGCAGACACAACCTGGAAAGAAGAAAGATACTGTGAACCCTGAAGAGAAAATCTAAGGATGCATCAGTTGTACATAAAATAATCACTGAAGCATAAGAAGATGGTCATGTCATACAAGAGCTAATATAGACTCCTTCTGACCAATTGTCTAATAGATATGACTCTAGATGTTAGGAAAAATTTCTTCATATTTTCCAAACTAGTCATTGAACCTGGTGGCAAGTAGTATAGCCAATCTATTGTTGCATCTTGGAATAAGAATGGAAATGCCTCCAGTTTAGTGTACTCCTCTAGGACCCCGAGTGGCATCATGGTGGTGCGCACTATGTGAAACTACTTTAGATGCTTGTGTGGGTTTTCAACAGTGAGGCTGTGAAACTTAGGCAAAAGATAGATCAAACCATATTTGAGCCCACACTACATATCCAATTTAGGATATTGAAGAAAAAGAATTTGGATGAACTCTTTTAAAGTTCTCTCAGTCATGTTAACAATGTTAGTATCAAAATAAAGAAAAACAATATATTCAAGGCTATTAGACGCTTTATTATAATAATGCAATCTAGATTATTTAACTAACCTATGGTATATTCTTTCTATCTTTGGGTCAAATGAGTATAATTTGCTTGGGTTTGTCCTAGACATGCACCATGTAAATACTAATATGCATGAACATGCCAAGATTTATTAGAAACTTAGGAAATTTTATATTTTTATTTTTTAAAATAATGATGTAAGCAATAAAAACTAAAAGATTATCCTATATGTAGAAATAATGAATGTTGATTCAAATGCTTATTCAAGGGTTAGATGAAGAAAAATGAAGAAATGCAAAAAAAACATAAATTCACAAATAAATAAGAAAATAAGGCACCATATTCAAATTGGATCTCCTAGGAACGACGCCAAATTTGATAGTAGTTGTTAGATGATGAAATTAAAAGAAATTACAATTCCAATGTAGAGACCATCTAACAAAAGTGTTAGATAGTTTACTACCAAAGAGATAATAGTATATATATGGTTAGAATGACCCCTAGTCGTATCCCAATAAATTTAATTGTGAATCCAATTAAAGAGAATTTAAAACTTATTGCAAGCAATAAAAGTTAGTAGTAACAATAAAGTAAAAGTGGGGTTGAGTTTGTTTAGCATGAATTATAATAAATGATTATAAAATAGTAAAGGAAATAGGTTGACTCAAAAGCCTTTTCAACAATGAATCATGCGTAAGCGAAAATGATGGAATCTAATTAATGAAACATGCATTCACTAATTCATTCATTACCTTACTCGTCTTAATGTGATACTTATAATGCTTATAATATTTTTTCTCTTGAATCATGTTCCCAATAGATTGTTTAAAATAATATAAACAAGAGTTTCAATTACAGAAAAAATTCAATGATCAAAATGCATTAAAAAATAATTCCTAAAACAAAAACTAGAACTCAAAAAAGCAATATTGTCTAAGGTAGTCAGATGTTAAAGAACAAAACTTAAATTGTACAAAATCTCATAATTCATTGAGAAGTTATAAGAGAATCAACACAAAATGTTTAATATTCCATGTGGAAGAAGAAAACAAGAAAATTACAAAAAGTGAATAAAAATAAGTCTAGAGTGTCTTGTGTGGCTCTTCCATCTTCCTCATTCTTCCTCTAAATTTTCTTTTGTAATCTTCTTTTTCTATGCACAAATTTGAAATCAAAATCTATCTGTAGATATTTGTACTAGACCAGACTTCGGACATCGGCATCAGCACCTGTGAAGTAGGTCGGCTCGGTGGTCTGTTCGAGATAGTGGGCCACGTAAGTGGCCCCTCAGACATGCATGTGTTGAAACCCGTATATATATAAAGGCCTAGTCAGTGAGAAAGTGTGTGCAGGTGGTGTGTATAGTACATTCAGGTCTAGCACAAGTAAATATCCTTTGAAGACGCCAAAGCCCAAAAACGCTAGGGTTTTTTTGGGGGAAAGCTCGATGCATGATACGTAAAGGACTAGGGCGCCTACAGAACAAATGGGCCCCGCAACGCCAAGGTCGAGAATAGTAGGGTTCCAAGTAATCATCTCCCTTTGGGTGAAAATACCATGATCGAGAAAGGCAAGGGACACCAAGTGCAGAAGCAGGTTCATAAAGGATCGTGCTACTTAGGTAGGGGCGATCATAGGCGCGCTGTTAGTTGGCAGAATCGTTTCAGAACATATGAGTTAGCCGAAGTCAGACAATGTTAAGTTTGAAAAGGGTAAGGTGTTCATACATAGAGGGGTCAAATTGGAAAGGGAAGACTTTCATACATATAGGAATATACAAAATAATCAGATGTTTGTTAAGTTACAAACTGAAGACAATGGCGGGGAGGTTCACCACCGCTATTCAGTATCAACCAATTGCCCATCTGCAATGGTCTTGTTCAAACCTGTTTGAGAAAGGTCCATTCCAGGATGCATGCAAACAACTTGGGCCATGGCATCCTCAAAGCCCGCTGCATAGGAATAAGCGACATCGTTGGTGAGCTCGTCTTTGGTCTGTTGGAAGAGTTCATCCTTGCGGGCCAACTTCTCCTTCTGTCGAGCCATCTCCTCGTCTCTACTGACTAGCTCCTTCTTCAACCCGTCCACCTTAGTGCGGAGGTCGCCGTTCCTGGCATACAACCTCAAGGCCTCTTGGGATTTCTCAAACAAGATGGCCTTGGTCTCTCGGTCAGCCTTGCGAAGCTCTTCCACCTCCAGGGTAAGTCCGGTTACTCGGTGTTTGAGCTCAGTGGATTGGAAGACTTATTGGTTTGCCAGTTTCTTTGCCCTCTACATCTTGACAAGGAGAAGGTTGTTCGCAACTAGGGTTTCCCCTAGTTGCCTTGACATATGCTCCATCAGGGAGTCATCATCCAAGTTGTCCAGCCTTTCCTTAACTCTGGCAGATCGCAACATCTTTTGCAGGAAGGAAGACAGATCAACAGAAGAATCCCATTAGTCTCCCTTCGAAGCGTTTTCACCTCTACCCTCTTGCACCACGATGGCGCGGGGAGAGGAGGCGCTAAGGGGACATTCCCAGTAGGAGGGAGCTCGTCCATCCGAATATGAGGGCACTGGGATAGCAGCATCAACTTTCCTTTTCCTCTTGAAGACAAGACCCGAGCAGGTCTCGTCATCCTCAGAGGGAGCAACTTTAGCAACTTCGGCCACCCTTTTGAGCTTCTTGTCCTTGGCAGAAGGGCTTGAAGCATTTTTCTTCTGCATGGCCACAACAACCAGGTGTTTCCTCTTCTCAGCATCTAAGAATTTAAGTAAATAACACACAAGCAAAGTAACACTAACATATGTAAGGGGAAGAGGATACCAATGTAAGCCTTAAGGGTTGTACTCGCGTTTAATCAGCTCGGCAGAGCTAAATACTACTTGGAGGTTGGAGAGGAAGTCGCACACCTCTCGTTCCCGTGGGGGTAAGTCTTCAAGGCATCTGGGTTTCTTGAGCCTAGGTTTCTGTGTCCAGTATAGGGGAAACCCATCCAAAAGGGTTGGATCATTTTTCTTGCAGCGGATCTTGAAGAACTTACCCTTGAAGCCCTTGTACGATTGCTGGAAGAGGGCAACAATACTCTCCCAACAACCCCATTAAAACCCACCCACAGCTTTTGACTTGGGCTTTTGGCTTTGAAAAAATAAAGGAATACGTTCACTGACGGCAGATGGCCGAAGTGGTGACATAAGATGGAGAATGCCCTGACAAACGCCCAGCTATTTGGGTGTAGTTGGGCAGGGGCGACGTTGATCTCAGTGAGGAGAGTTAATTCGAAACCGGCAAAGGGTAGGGGAAGAAAGAGTTTCTAAAAAATGGTGGAGTAAATAAAGCAGAATGGTCCCTCTGAGTCCGATGACTAATCACATCAAACGGGTTCATTTACCCTACAAGGCACAACCCTCACGAATTTGTCATGCTCTCTGCAAAAAATACGAGATTTGTGGGAACTCTCACTCTTCCTATACGACACTATACTCTCGCGGGTGGTAAAATCAGAGGTTTCCTCTAGGAGGTCACTAGAAGCCCAAGGGGTTGGTTGATCCATCTTACAGAGGAAAGTTAAAACAAAGAAGAAAAACAAAGGCAATACTTTGAAGAAGAAATGTATGTGTTTTGGAAAAACAAAGTAAATAAGCAGAAAAGCAGAGAACGATGATCGTAGGTACGAGAAATATAAATAGTCCCAATGCAGTTATAAGTAGATTAAAAGCATCGAAATGATAGGGCAAAGGTAGTTACAGGATAAAAAAATTTACCTTGAAGTGATTATGCTTTGAGGAGACGAGGTATTCGGGAGAAGAGAGTAGAGCATTCGAAGCTGAGATGCTTGAAAGGATGTGAAGAGAGGGAATGAAACAATGAAGGGAGCGTAAATGTCGAAGGGTTAACGTGTAGGGGGAGGCGCAAGCGACAATGTGCCCCAACCGTTGATCTGTCCACGTGTACGCTAGGGAGAGAGTATGGTGAAACATCACCTCAAGGCATTGTGCACGTCCTGTCACTCATTAGCCACGTAGGTCGCCATAGGCGAGCAATTGGCCTCTTCACTGAAACAAGTTCCAGCTCGAGCCTGGGGGGCTTGTGTACTGGACCAGACTTCAGACATCGACATCGGCACATGTGGAGTAGGTTAGCTTGGTGGTCTGGTCGAGATAGTGGGCCACGCAAGTGGGCCCTCAGAGATGTGTGTCTTGAAACTTGTATATATATAAAGGCCTAGTCAACGAGAAAGTGCGTGCAGGTGGTGTCTATAGTACATTCGTGTCTAACACAAGTAAATATCCCCTGAAGATGCCAAGGCCCAAGAGCGCTACAGAACAGATGGGTCCCGTAATGCTGGTATATGAGTTGGTACCCTGGCGGCCATGCTGTTAAGATTGTGCACTCCAAAGAGGAAGATTCTGCGCGGTTGTTGTGCTAAGATTGTGTAACAGCGTAACAAAATGTCCTCCCATCAAACCTAATTTCACTAGAGATAAGGCTCTGGTGAGAGGGGGTTGTTACAATGAGGTAACCTAAAAGCAGTCTATAAAAGGGAGTTGAGATCCCTGGTAAAGGTACACTATTTCTAAGACTGAAACTACTATCTTATTTACTCATTGTTTCTTAGATCAGTATTGACTTGATCGTCAGAGTGTAATCAACAGGTAGGGCCCCCTCTGTTTCAACGGAGCTGCTTTCCAACATCCACGAGGAAGCACAGAATCCACCAGGTAAAGGAGGAGCCACCGCTTACCTCTAAAGTCAACGGGCGACCAGGTCAACCAGCGAGAACAATATTGTTTAACAATTATTGAATGTTTCCTTTCTATGTTTTAACTTATTAAGCATATATTCTCTTTCCCAATCAGTGCTAGATCTCGTTTTGGCTTCTCTATCCAAATCATTGTTTCCAAATTCGATTCATATTTGTGCATTGGTTGTAATTAAGCCCAACATTGCTGCGAGAGATATTGCTGAAGATTTAATTGAGTAATATATTTGAGTAATATTTGCTCTGTTTTTTAAACATTTTGTAGAGGATTTTAACTGCAGAAATTGAGGACCAAGGAGAGAGGGCGCCTATTGACCAAGCCCAACCAATGACCTCAAGACCCACCATACCTCAGAGGAATACTAGGAGCAGAGCATAGAGTTTGGGTGTTGAGCATCAATTGGTTTCCCTTTTTGTAATTTCAGTAGAGTAGGTGTCTTTTAGTACAAAAAGGGGGTGTGCTTAGTTGTTTAGCTCATGAGGCCTTATAATGGAGGAAGCTTAACCTAGCTTCTAGAAGTCTAGGATGATGGTGCTGCATTGACCTTAGTCAATGACCTAAGTCGCACCATATTTGCCTTTCCCTTCCTACCCTCACAACTTGTTCTCCAAGGCTCCTCATTCTATAAATAGGAGGCCTCCCTTATTGTATTTCCAAGTTGAATTGAATAGAAGAAAAGTTACTCTGCACAATTTGTGTGAGATGCTAGTGAGGCTTATTCCTCTTAGTCTTTAGTCTTATCTTGTGAGAATTTGAGAGCTCTCAAGTGGCAGCTTCCAACACTTATCTTGGTGTAATTTCATCCTCCAAGTGGCGTGCTCATCATCTCAAACTTCACTCTCATAAGCTTTCTTATTCCTTCATGTTTTCCATTCCATTGTCATTCCATTTCAATTCATAAATATGTTCTTATTTTGGTTTCCTTACTCCTATTCGGTCATTGTTTCTATTCTTGCTTTCCTTGTTTAATTTCGCACCATATTCTTGTCATCATCTTCACCTTATAATTGTCTTTTCCTTTTTTCTTTGTGAAATGAACATTCACATCTACTTAACCACTTGGTTAAGTTAATGTCCAGTGGGGATTTTCCTTAGGTTTTCACTCATAATTGCTTAAAAATCTCAATTCTAAAAGTTAAGTGTTACCTAAATGAAAACTCTTAAAATCAACCCACATCATGTGGTTATCAAAGCTTAGGTTCTTATGCTTAATTTGCTTGAGTAGATTCGGCACTTTACAATTTCTTTACATTCTAACACCTTTAATTCTCGTCTTTAAATTCAAGTACCCTTACTTTCTTGTCTTTAAATTCAAGTACCTTTAAATTCTTGTCATTATTTTCTTGCATTTTATTTTCCAGCCCTTTAAATATTCTTGCAAAAAATTTCTTTCGGCCATTTTAATATTCATAGCATTTTTCGTTTTGAATATGTTTCTCTTTATGTCTTTTATTGATCTTGCCTTTTACTTTGAGTCTTATGTTCATTAGTGTTCTAGGAGTCCTTGTTTTGATTCTACTTGCTTTTAATTTTGAAGTTTGACAAGTAATTAGAAACTTGATTTTAGTAGAAGTAGATTTAAAGTTCCAAACACATGATTTCAAGTGTTCAATTATATTGAATCCCAACAATTTTTTTTGTGAAAATTGAAAGTTCTTGAAAATTATGCTTGATGCAAACTATGGACATTTCTTTCCATAAGTCAAATTAGTATTAAGAAAAAAACAACGAAGCAAAGTTTAAAATGCATCTTTGGTTCTCACTTATCAAAGAAAATCATTTTCCAACATATGGATTCAACTTGATTGGCAAATTGTTTTCAACCTTGTGGAATTTTTTATCCTTTTGCTTTAACAAGTTCTAAAGAAAAAGTTTCATAGTTAAAAGTTTAGTAAGTGTTTCTTAGAGTCTTCTTTTGTGCCTTTTCTTGTTTGTCTTCCTTTTCAAGTTTTGTCATATTCTCTTTTTCCAATTTGATTTAGCTTTTCTTGTTTGTCTTTTATTTCTTTTCCTAAAGTTTTGTGGTGATTTTCCTTTGGATCAAGGGCTTTGACCTTTTTCATTTGAGAGTTTTTCATCCACAAGAAAGACCTTGGCTAAGGGAAGATTTTTTTTTTTTAGTGCTTTGAGTGATCTTCCATAAGTGGCGCAACCTTGAGTGTTTTTCATTACTAACTTCTTTTTCTCTAATTTTTTGTCATTTGTGTTTTGTTTTATGACTCATATTTCAAGTGGAGAATCTTCTAAACCTCAATCTCCCCAAAAGGCTTTCCTTATGGGAGAATTGGCGACGACAAAAAGATCTATAACACAAAAGGATGAAGAGATGAGGCAAATGGAGGAGAGACTCCAAAGGCTAGAAGCGGTCTATGATAGACCCCAAAGAGGACAAAGATATAATCCTAGGCGTGAATCAAGAAGTTCTCAAAACTATGGTAGCCATGAAAAAGAGGACGAATGGAGAATGCATCTTATTGATGATAGACGCCAATATGTGGCAAAGCCTTCTTTACCATTTGTAAAAATACCTAGTTTTAGTGGGGAAGGTGATCTCAATATTTACCTAGGATGGGAGGCTAAACTAGAACAAATCTTTAATGTACATGAGGTCCAAGATGACCAAAGTGTTAAGTTAGCCTCCTTATAATTTCTGGGTTATGCCATGCAATGGTGACACAAAACTGTAATGGACATTGGACTAAACAATAGGCTAGCCGTGGTCTCTTGGGAGGATTTAAAGTTATGCATGCGCACTAGATTTGTGCCTCCACACTATAGGAAAGAGCTCTTGTTGAAGCTCCAACGACTTCAACAAGGAACACAAAGTGTGGATGCTTATTTTAAGGAACTTGAAACAACATTAACAAAGATTGACATGCATGAAAGTGAGGAATAAAAAATGGCTAGATCTGTAAGTGGCCTAAAAAGGGATATCCAAGATGTGGTAGAACTCTATGAGTACTCCTCCTTAGAAAAGTTGGTTCACCTTGCCATCAAGGTAGAATCCCAAATTTGAAAGAAAACCTCTTTTAAAATACGTTCATTGTCATTCCATTTCAATTCATAAATATGTTCTTGTTTTGGTTTCCTTACTCTTATTCGGTCATTGTTTCTATTCTTGCTTTCCTTGTTTAATTTCACATCATATTCTTGTCATCATCTTCACCTTATAATTGTCTTTTCCTTTTGCCTTTGTGAAATGAACCTTCACATCTACTTAACCAATTGGTTAAGTTGATGTCCAGTGGATTTTCCTTAGGTTTTCACTCATAATTGCTTAAAAATCTCAATTCTAAAAGTAAAGTGTCACCTAAATGAAAACTCTTAAAATCAACTCACATCAAATCTCATTCCAAAAGATTGAATTAGTTTTCATTCTTGCTTCCTTAGAATGTAATAAAATCACCGAACCAATATCTTCCTTTCCCAAAATAAAGCATCGGGGTGTGACATGTAAGATTGTCCAATTCTTCTTTAGCGAGACTTTCTAGACTTCAACTTATTGTGTAATTCTTCATCTGCATTATCATTAATAAGGTTTAAAGTCTCTACAAATGGTCAAAATCAAGATGAAAGAAAAATGTATTTAAAAACTAGATTTAAGCAATGATTCTAATTATGGTCTAGTTTCATCTAGTTATTCAAATTTCGTCTAAAACAATGGATTTTACTCCCAATTACAATATTAGAAAACTATGTTAGACACTCTAAGAGTGAATAGAAATGTACTTATTAAAGATGTATTAGTTTTTTTTTATGATATCCATCATCGATGAATATTATCAAGGATCAGAATATATGCACATTACCGATAGATTTTACCTACGAATATGCAAACATGAAGAACCTAACACCCAAAAGTAAGGATCTCCTTATTTGATGCTCAATTTATCAGCGGATCAGAACCAACGATCATTACTGACATATCCACACACACGAAGAACCCAACACCCTAAAATAAGGGTTTTCTTGTTTGGTGCTCTATTTACCAATGAATCAACAACAATATTACTGACACGATTTATTGACATATAAGCACACGTGAAGAGCCCAAGACCCAAAACTAAGGGTCTCCTTGTTTGGCGTTCAATTTACCGATGAATATTATCAATGAATTTTGCCAATAGATAAGCAAAAACCATTATAAAATTTGCAACTATTAGTATCCTTTGGTAAATTTCTGTCTGTAATGATATTTTATCGATAGATATGTACTAGTCAGTAATAAACCCTCAATAAATGTTAATTTCTTAGTGGTCATTAAAGGATGTAATGTTTCGGTAGAGAGATAACACGTATTTTCTTTGGTCACAATTTGTGAAATGATTTGTGTTTATATAAATATATATATATAGTTTTCTCTATTTAATTTACTATTTTTTTTACTTTCAAGTGTAGTGCTTTGTTTTATGCATCGTTCCTCTAATGGAGTCTTTCATTAACTTAAGTATCAAAACAAACAATACCTTAAATGTGATTATTGATCCTATAATGTTATCTTAATAAACTTGAAGTAAAAATATATTAATACTCTTTGTTAAACCATACAAAAGAGAACACAAGTGGACATTCCTATCTATTAAGTGTCCTACTTGTTAACTCTCAATTGTGAGTTTGTTTTAATACATCCTAAAAAGCTTAAATTTTCAAGAGGAGTTAAAGTAATAAGAGTAATATGTTACATATATCTTCTCTTTAATACACCAAACTTTTGATATTAGCAATATTTTAAATAATTAATTTAATGGTATTATCTTAACTGAAAAGTCTTCAGGTTATGACTTTTGAAATTGATATGAATTATTGTAAAATTAATATGAGTTCTAATATAAATAAATAAAAATCCTTATTTATTAAATTAGATATGAATTCATAATACATATATAGAAAAATATAAATAAAAGCGTTTTATTTTACTACTTTAGATTAGGGGTGGTAATACAGGCTAATTTGTCTTACATTTGACCCGAAAAATTCGGTATGGGTTAGTTCGCCCAACAAAAGTGACACGAGCTGAATTTGTTGGCTGGCTCGCCTCGCATAAATGCTGGCTTGCGGGTCAACCCGCATAATAAAAATTTATATTTTTTTATTAGGATGTTTCTTCTTGCACCTCATCAAATTTCTTCATGCACCTAGTCAATTTTTGGAATTTAATTTCTATAATATGAAAGTGAATTTGAAAAATGGAAATTTAGAAGAGAATTTTTTTTTTAGAATAACCTTTTCAAAACAACTATTTTATCTGGAGAAATTTTTTACCATTCAAAATTTGAAAATAACTATGTTGGCTTCCAGAATTTGATTTACGGAATTAATGGTGTCTAACAAAAAAAAATTGATAAAGTGCTGAATAAAACCTTTTTTATTATTATGCGGGTTAACAAATTTGTTCACCCTGATAGCGAATTATATGAAACGCACCTAAACGAATTAGGAACGAAAATAATAAATTCTTCCTTATTTTTTTCTAGTGGGCCGCGCCAACCTAGATAGAAAAAATTGAAACCTGATAGAAGAAAATAGAAACAACAGGTATCTCCTCGCAAAATGGATGTACAATGAATGTGGTCGAGAAAATGGCTTCATTCAACATTTTCCTACAGTATTGCACGTGTAGGGCTACCCGCGAAACCCAAAGAAGCATCACCAAACTTAAGCAAAACATAGCAATAGTGTTTTGTACTTTTGACTTTTCAATTTTGGTTGCCCCACAGCCTCCAAACAAGTTGTGCCTCTAACTCTAAACTGTACATCTGTTTCAACTTCACCTACATTCGACCTTAAAAAGCATTAAAAATATCAAAACCTTTTCAGATTGCCTCTGTTTTATGCATGAAAACAACCAGCTATTCAAACCTCAATTTATTTTTTCCTCGGAAGAAGACATGGTGTCACATTTCGTGCTCCCTTTTTCTCTTTCCGTTTTTTTAATTTTAACAACCAAACATGGCCTGGCAGGAGAACAAAAAGGAAAATCCTTTAAGAAGATTATGTTCATAGAACCTGGACAGGGATTGGGCTACGTGGTTTCTTTGATTTAAGTGCCACTTTTTATTGATGGTTTTCAATGTTTCAAAAATAAAATATAGTCTTTTGGTGAAGACACACGAGAACCATCGGTTGTGGAGAATTGAAAACGAAGCTATAACTGTTTCTGGTACTGTCTCTTTATGCGTAGAGATACATATAAATATATATATCTTTTCCCTTTTGATCATTTTTCTGTTTTGTTTTACTTTGTGCTTCGACGTAATGGTGACAGGGTGAGATTGGGATCCTCCACTTTCAATGGCTTGCGTGAGAAGTGTAGGAAGGAGAGGTTAGTTTTTGAGTTGGACTTCATTCTTCAAACTCACTATGATTTTTGAATAGACACTTAGTGGCTATTGAGGGTTTGGAAAAAGGTCAAGTTTTGGTTCTGTCTTGTTCTCATGGAAGGAGGTGTCCAATTCTTCTCCATTGTATGTATGTGCTTATATAAAGTGAAAACTAAAAGTTAATGTTGTGGAGCCACGTTAAAGATTGTGTAGATTGTGATGATTCTGTTGAACGGTCAAACGTGATTCTGCTTGTCTTTTTTTTATTTCCAATGGTGTTCAACTGCATTAAGGTTTGAGAATTTGATTCCTTTTTACTCTTTCTTTCGAGAATGACATTTCCTCGCACAAACTTGATTATTACTTCTGTGAAACAACACGAAGACATTTGATAATCATGTGTCCATAGACAAAATATAAAATTTAATGTGTCATTGGTTAACTTAATTTGTATGTACTGTTTCATGACCTTTTGGTTTTTTCCCACCGTAATTAGAGCTTAATCTTTTATGTGGAACTCTGAGATATCTCCACAAGTTTTGGTCCTTTGAGCTGATTATGAGACTAATTCTTAGTTTGAGGCTTACAGTAAAATTCCTCGCCTCTTTGCACTTAATCCTTCTTGCAGACTCAGCGTATGTTGTTAACTAAGTCACACGACCCATTGAGTTTTTAATTGATAAAGTTTTTATATGTAAAATAAGTTAATTTGAACATTCGCAATCACAATCACACCCATCTCTAAATAATAAAGTTCACCATCAGCCTCCCTAAATTCCAAACTGATTTGTCAGATTCTTTTAGTTTATATCCCAACCAATCTTAATGTTTGACATAGGAAACCTACATAAAGGCTTCTATTTCTATAGCTAGTTGTTACGGACCACAGTTCAACTTCTATCTATTTTTAGCTTTTTGGAATCGTTGGTTTTTAAATAAGCACAGCCATTGGAAGTGGTCATATAATTTAATAATATTATACTAATTTGTAGCTTCTGCTAGTTATACCTTCTCATACTATATATTTCTTCTCCTCCATCCTTCTTACGAAGCAAACTACTGATTGTTACATGTGAACCTCAATTAACATTCATGGATTGTCTGGTTCTTGTTTAATATTCTTCGGTTAAATTTATTTTCTTTTTCTTAATTATGCATAACACTGTGCATTTGATTCGGGCTCACACCTTATTGTGGTACGTTTTCTGTTTCAGCTTGACTTTAGCTGTTGACTTGAAGTAATATAACCCAAACTAGCTTCACAGCAGTCTTTCTGCTCAAGAAGTATTTACTTATTCAACCAGTGACCTTCACCATTCTCTCTGCATAATTCAGGTTGGTTCACATTTGTTTTTATTATTGCTCAGTTAGTGAGATCGCTTATGTACCTGATATTCTTCACTTTTGGGTTGTATACCAGAGCTGCGAGCATCATGATATGCTTCAGAAACAAAATCTACTAGAATTGAAGTGTAGCCTTGTAGGAGCCAGTCTTGAATTCAACATGAACAATATTTTTGTTGTGATTCAATGCTGCAGTTAAACTATTCCATTACTCATAAAATTTTCTCCCACAGTATTACAACTCAAAGTCATTGTTGATGTCCTCAATGGGTGGTTCAGCTGATGAAAATCTTGAAACAAAAGAGATGAATGTGAGAAGTTTGTCATCTTCAAATGTTCAGGAACCATATGTCCACAAGGTTGGAATTCCTCCGCGGCAAAACCTTTTCAAGGAATTCCAATCCACTGTAAAAGAAACATTTTTTGCAGATGACCCACTACGGTCCTTCAAGGATCAAACAAAGTCCCGGAAGCTCATCCTTGGCATCGAAGCCATATTCCCCATACTTAGCTGGGGGAGAACCTATAATCTCACAAAACTTAGAGGGGATCTTATTGCTGGTCTAACTATTGCAAGTCTCTGTATTCCTCAGGTGAATTTGCAATAAAATGGTCATTTTTAGCTTTTGAAGAACAATAGAATGATATATCTTAGTACAGCATTATAATTCCTACGTCTTAGCCCATTCTAAAGGTTTTAGATTCTAATATTTGCCTTGGAAAACAGGACATTGGATATGCAAAGCTTGCAAATTTAGATCCAGAGTACGGATTGTGTAAGACTCATCTCTCAACAACAGCTCAACTTGCCTATGTGTTTACTTTTCCTTGGATATTGGATTGAGATTTTGTTTCTTTTCTTATACCTTTTACAGACTCCAGCTTTATTCCACCACTGATTTATGCTGTCATGGGTAGTTCTCGTGACATTGCAATAGGACCAGTGGCAGTGGTTTCTCTCTTGTTGGGGACTTTACTTCAGAGTGAGATTGATCCCATTGCAAATCCAGTAGACTATCGACGACTTGCTTTTACTGCCACTTTCTTTGCGGGGATTACTCAAGCAACACTTGGGGTTTTAAGGTATTTCACTTTGAATAGGGGAGTTAGAATTTAAATCTTCCTAACATGATGTTTGTACATGAGCTAGTGCTACCATCATCCAAATGAAATGATCTATTGTTAATTCACCTTGCTGACATTCTGGTTCGTGGATCTTTTGATCAGGTTAGGATTTTTGATTGATTTCCTATCCCATGCTGCAATTGTTGGTTTTATGGGGGGAGCTGCCATCACAATCGCCCTTCAACAGCTTAAGGGCTTCCTTGGGATTCAAAAGTTTACAAAGAAAACTGATGTTGTCTCTGTGATGCACTCAGTTCTGTCATCAGCCCATCATGGAGTATGCTTTCTCTTTTCCTCTCTATACCTGCACACGAAAATTATTACTGAAGTTGCTTTGAAACACTAAAACTGATCAGTATCTAACATAATGCAGTGGAATTGGCAAACTATAGTAATTGGTGCTGTTTTTATGGCTTTTCTTCTGTCTGCCAAATATATTGTAAGCACACTAATTCATATGGCTATATATTCCTTAAGCAGATTATGGAGAATGTAAATTAGTTTCTCATTATTTTATGATGATACGTGTATCAGGGAAAGAAGAACCCGAAATTCTTCTGGGTGCCTGCAATTGCCCCGTTGATATCTGTCGTTCTCTCTACTCTTTTTGTATACTTAACACGTGCGGACAAGCATGGTGTTGCAATTGTAAGTATATATATGTATTACCTTTCACATGCTAAGTATGGCAGATTGTAACTGTAGTCATTTGATTAAATGCATGCTTGGTTGGAGCTATTATGTTGAAAAAATAATTTCTTATCTTATTAAAAGCATTATCAGATAACTAAGATAATGATGGTTTTTTCTCCCCAAATGCTAATTCAAAACTGTACTAAGTTGGTAGGAATGAAACAGTACTAATTGCAGCAGTGGTAAAGCTTTTTCTTTTTGTATTAATGTGTGAAGGTAAAACATATAGAGAGAGGCATCAATCCGTCATCTGTGAAGGAAATTTATTTTACTGGTGATTACCTTGGAAAAGGTTTCAGAATTGGCATCGTGGCTGGCATGATAGCATTGACTGTAAGCAAACTTTGAAACTATTATCCTCTCATGCAGAATATTTTTCCATTTACTTTTGTATGTTGTTATTAACTCCTTCACTTTGGTTATCAGGAAGCCACGGCAATTGGAAGAACATTTGCTTCCATGAAGGACTATCAACTGGATGGAAACAAAGAAATGGTGGCATTAGGTGCTATGAATGTTGTTGGTTCATTCACTTCCTGTTATGTGGCAACCGGTAAGTTCAAGTATGTCTTACAAATAAACCTAGCTACTTACTTGCATCAGGTGCTGTAACAAGCATACATGTTGTCATAGCTAATGAAAGAAATTATAATATTTTTCTTTTAGCTGCTATAACCATATAATTCATAGTAAAATGAAGAAAAAGGGAGAGAGAAGTTATGATTATTTGGGTAAATTACACTTTATTTCCATGTAATTTACTCATTCCAAAATACCCCTCATTGTTTCTTTCTATCTCTTTAGCCCACTTCAAATTTGGTATAGCTGGATAACTAACTTTTTGGTTTACCTGAGTGGTAGTTCAACATTTTTCTCAACCTAACCCCCTTCAAAGCTTTATTTTTTCAAAGAGGCTAATGTATAAAAAAGAAATAACTTTTTCTGGGATAGGTTGAGAAGGACCTTCTAAGAGAGTAATTTATTTTTTTAAAGCATTTAATATGTTTTGTTGAGAAATATGTTGTTTGGAAAAAAATTAAGAAAAATTTAAAGTTATAGAAATTTATGAAAGTTTTGATTACTTAAATTGTAAAATATCAAATTCTACCTCCAAATAAACAAAGTAAGAATTTGAAATACTCTCACCTTTAACTCTCTATTTCTCATAATATTTCTTTTATCTTTGTTTTTATCCTGAATCACTCCTCTCTTTACTTTCTTTCTTTTTTTAGTACACATCACTCTTCTTAATGTCCATCGAAATAAAAAGGTCCAAATTTATACTTTTAAATTATTAAATGTTATATATTTTAATTACCAAATATTTAAAAATTGAGTAATATATATTTTCATAAAGTTTATTATTAAAATTTCAATCATTCAAATATTTATTTAAAATTAATTTTCATTTTATAGAAATCAAATGTCATACAAACTAAGAATTTGAAATTTAAATTGTTTTATTCAAGCAAAATATATAAAAATTGAAGAAAAGAAATTCAGATTTCAAGCACTTAAAAATCTCTGAAATTTTAAAATTCCTGGTTCGAATGCAGCCTAAAGAAGTTTTGTGTAACATAAACTGGTATGGTAGTGGTAAAAGTTATCTGAAAAATTAGTTGTTTTCATTATAAAACAAGGTTACACCCAACAAAAGAGTTGATAGGGTTATTTGTAGAAAGGAGACACTGCATGGAATAAAGTGTAATTTTCTCTAATAACTTTATGTTAGTTTGTTTTATAATTATGAAAGGAAAAGGCATGCACGTGGATTCTATGCTAATTTTTCATAGGCTATAGACTAATCTCTTGCTATCTACAGGTTCTTTCTCACGGTCAGCAGTAAACTACATGGCTGGCTGCGAAACTGCAGTATCTAACATTGTCATGTCTGTTGTTGTGTTCTTAACCTTGGAATTCCTCACGCCTCTTTTCGAATACACTCCAAATGCTATTCTTGCTACAATCATCATTTCTGCTGTCATCAACCTTGTGGACTATAAGGCAGCGATTTTGATATGGAAGATTGATAAATTTGACTTTGTTGCTTGCATGGGAGCATTTTTTGGGGTTGTTTTTGCTTCAGTTGAGATAGGACTTTTAATTGCAGTAAGTACTAAGACAATTTCCTATGCTCCGTAATGTTAATGTGCTTTCTGATAGGTAATATTAATTTGGATGTTGTTGTGGTAGGTCTCTATATCCTTTGCAAAGATCCTATTACAAGTCACTAGGCCACGAACTGCAATTCTGGGAAAGATCCCTAGGACTACTGTCTACAGAAACATCCAACAATACCCTGAAGCCACAAGGGTTCCTGGTGTACTGATCATCAGAGTTGATTCAGCAATATATTTTTCCAACTCCAACTATGTTAAAGAAAGGTAAAATTGTTCCTTCTTTGTACTTTTCAAGCTATAACTGACATGAACTGTTATCCAAGGATCAGGGAACAGTTATATTGTTCTGAAAATATCAGGGACACTAGATATGCTACATTTTGTATGAAGTTTCAATGATGTACCAGGACAACATCTAAGCAATATCAAATATCTTATGTGAACCATTTAGCTTTAGTATGGTTGTTAAAAGGGAGATTATTTTTTAATTCTATAAAGTGAGGATACACAGTCAAAAACAAAATAATGCAGGAAGAACTAATCAGATAGTTAGACTATCTGATTGTGACACCCACTTTCCTCTTAGGAGGATTTAAACTCATACTTGTAATTGAATTTCGAACTATTCTACTGAACTAAATTGTTTCTCTCTTATCATTTACAAAATTACTTTAAAATGATAAGTTCACAACAACCTATTTCCTTGTTTTGGTAATTTTGAAACCCTATTTCTTATGCCAATGACCTATTATTCTCTTGTAGGATATTAAGATGGCTGATGGATGAGGAAGAACAAGTGAAAGGAGACTACCAAACAAGAATCCAATTTTTGATAGTTGAGATGTCACGTGAGTGTCTATATTTTTGTATATAGTAAGCACACAATTTCATATTATTGTTCTTAAACTGTGTTTATTGCAGCGGTCACTGACATCGACACAAGCGGCATCCATGCCCTTGAAGAGTTATTTAGAAGTCTCCAAAAAAGAGATGTTCAGGTAATCATCAAACCATCTACTCTAACAATTCTAAATGATATATCATGTGGCGATTATCTTACCGAAGGAAGCACCACTTTGAGCAGCTTGTTCTGGCAAATCCTGGGCCAATAGTAATAGACAAGCTCCACACATCAAACTTTGCTGCTTTGCTTGGTGAAGACAAGATCTTCCTCACTGTTGCAGAGGCTGTTGCATACTGTTCTCCAAAGTTGGCTGAGGATCCTTGAAGAAGAATTTGAAAATGAGATTTTGCCATCGTTAGGGAAATGAGGTGAAGAAATGAAGTGGGGGATGGTAGAGATCGACCTATGGCTTTCAGCCGAGTTAGCTTCATGGTCACTACAGAAAGTTGTTACAAATTGCCCTTAAATTTGGGCTAGTTAGTGCCTTTGGGGTCCCTATCCTATATGTGAAAATAAGAAAGATACGTATAAAGGTGCGCTTGTTGTGCAATCAAACCAGCATTAACTCAGGCCTTGGCTTTCACTGGAATCTATATGAACTTTCTTCTTTTGTATTATATGGTCGAGTGTCTTACCTGGGAAATGCTCTCATTTTCCATTATATGTACTGAATCACATTGACACCTGCAAAAGGAAACTCTCCATTCCCTCTTTCTTCCAAATTTTCTCTTTTTCTTCCATTTTGTGATTGTAATTCTTGCTGCAGTGAGGTTTGGTTTGAACTCTATGCAATTGTAAAGCAGTATGACAAGATAAATGAAGCAGGTACATTATTTTTCTTTTCTTTCTTTCTTTCATGACAGGTAGATTTGGATGTGATTTTATCTTTCCTATGTCGAACAGGGTCGCAAAACCAGCCACATTCATCATGCAAACATACTTTCTAGAACGTGCACTTGTATTTTAAAAAGTTTCATGACGTTAGACATGCACGAATTAAGAATTTTTTAAAAATGGGCTTGAAGAGCCTTTTAATTATATAGAGTAAATTGAGCTACATTTCAAGATTTTTTCGAGTTACAACTAAATTTTAATATTTTTTACAAACTTTAAAATATTATACCAACATCCTTTTTTATATTACAATTTTTTTTAAATGTTACACTTTTACTATTATAAGAAAAACAAAAGATTTGAATGTAAATTAAATTTCTTTTAGGAAGTATTAACATAATTTGATCTACTGTGTTATTATGTATTCCAGTTAACTCTGGATAAAATTTTACACAAATTGTAAAACATCATGGCTGATTGCTAAATAGATTTTTGGGATTAAAACCAAATATTCTATATAGGATTCCTTAAAAAAGTTTATATTTTTATTGAAAATAATAAATAAATAACATAAAATGAAACACTGAGTATACAAAAGGCAAATCCATGTGTGTGCTATTTAAGTCCAACACACTATATATCCAAAAGTTGGACTGTACACAGACAAAAACACAAAATCCATAAAACAGCCTTTGAGGATCCCATGAATACAACATATATTCCATACAGAGACCTTTATAGAAGAAAACCCCTCACAGCTAAAAGCAGTACATTCCTATACAATACTCGCATGGCTATCCTCAAAATCAGCCACATTCATATGTTATACCTATAGAACCATATGCATTAACACCTCTATGTATGGTCTTTATGACTGTCTTGGTAATGTGGTTGGCTATTTCTACTAATGCAATGTCACTGCTACTTACAGAGGAGTTTTTTAGCACTACTTAAAAGGTTCTCTACAGTGATACTGTAGCTACTGCATTCACATGGACATCATGGATGACATCGGTTTGAACTTCACACCTTACACCCAAGACCACACTAGTGAGCATAACAGACAGTGCTTGAAGACCAATGTATCACGAGTTCCCTAACTATATGGATTTTTGTTCACATGGGCATGAACTCTACTACAGGGTTATCATGGATGGAAAATCAGTGTCTGACCTGCAATAAACCAGTGCACACATCTACGCTAGATAGCCTGATATAAAGCTTAACCTTAATCTGCTATATAGGGTTTCTGCCAGCAATGCACCTTATCAAAATTTGATACATAGGAACACAAACACCAATCAGTAAGAGAATATACTTTTTTAGGTATTTGTTTGTTACCGAAGCTCAATATTTAATTTAAACCGTCATAAAAACTTGTATTCCATCCATTTTTTTTTTAAGATAACATTATTTCTATGATTCCAAATAGACCACACAATAGTTATCCAAACAATTTGCAGATTTTATTTTATTTTGTTGTAAGCCCTATGTGTGTATATCCTTGATAGTGAAATTTAAAAATATTGTGATGTACTTGTGTTACCCAAAGGCAAGAGTCACACAAATTCCAGATTAAACACCCTACAAGTGAGGAATAAATGACTAATAGATTCCTTTAAATGATCACACATAACACATCTTTGCCTAGGCACATGGATACCTCTACGAATGAGATTATCAACAATTGCTTGCTGAGCCATTTGGTTGTTAATCAGTGATGATGAGGATACAACCTCGGCATCCAATTCACATAATCAGAAAGTGAAACAACGACAACCTGCCTTTATCCAATGGAGATGCTAGAAGCTACTCAAAGTTAAGAAGCTTCAGTCTTGGTTTCAACTTCCGAATGGGAACTGGGAACTGAGGAAGATGATAACAACTTCTGGAAATGAAGAACACACAAAATCATCATCGTAGCTTAAAGCAAGACAACAAGGATATGTTTCTATTCATCTCATCTATTTTACCTAATCATTTGTATCTGTAACTTAATTATGCCATCAACCCTCTAGCAGAAACAAAAACTAGATGAAGTTAAAGGTAAAAGATTCAAACTAGATATGAAATGTGAATGAAAGAAATTCAACAGTTCAGACAATTAGTGGCGAACTCTAATCTTGGTGGTTTACGTAATGGTGGGAAACAGAGAACGCTCCAGGGGTTACTATGGCTACTCAAAAGACTATACCACCTTCTTTTTCTCGAACTTCCCTCACGGTTATGGTGAAGTGGATATGGTCAAGGTCTTCCAAAGACAGGCTAGGGTGAAAGAAGTTTTCATATCACGTAGGCTTAACAGATGGGTGAGAAAATTTGGGTTTGTGAGGTTATTTGAGGTGAGAAACGCGGAACGCCTAGAGAAGGAGCTGGATAATATATATATCGGAAACATGAATTTCCATGTGAGCATCCCAAAGTACCGAAGGAATCAGCTGGAAACTGTTAAGGAGGAAAGGAGGGCCTCGAGGTTTCCTTACATGGAAAGGCAGAGAGACAAAGGGAAGTGTAAGGAGATATGGGTGGAGAAGAAAGGGAAAAAGTCTTTTGTAGAAGCTGTCAAAGGTGAAGAGCAACAGGACAAATGGAAGGGGGTGGTATTAAAATCACAAATGCATGTTCTGCCTTGGATGGAAAAAAGTGTTATTGGGAAGCTCAAGGATGGTATGGATTTCGATTAGCTGGGGGAAGAAGCTGTAAAAGGAGGTCTACACAGGATCAAAATGAGATTTTTGGGAGACAAGTTAGCTCTTACGACCCCACGAGAGGGTGAGAATATGGTGAGAATAGAGAATGGTTCGATAATTTCTTCACAAGTATCAAGCCTTGGTCGGTTTCCAGTGTGGCAGACCATAAAATAGTATGGGTGAGATGCTATGGGTTACCATTATCTTACTGGACAAGGAATGCTTTGCAAAAGTGGTAGGAGAATCGATCACGCTGGTATCTGTAGACACATCCACACTGTTATGGGAGAACCTGGAATATGCTAGGTTGCAAGTTCGCTCGAGTTTGAGTTGCAACACCAGGACGGTGAAGAGCATGTGGATTAACAATCATACGTACAATATTCTCATTGAGGAAGAGGCCCCTGTAACCTATGGAGGCGTACATATGGCTTATCACAACGACTTTGATTCATCTGACACCGTGTCATCCACGAAAACGTACATAGAAGAGACAATCTTATCTACGAAAAGCTGTGAGGAGGGGGAAAAATCAGGGTTCGGGGAGACTTTTCGACCAGTAGGGGAGGAGGAGGGTGGAGAGACAGTGGAGGATGGCGTGCAGAGCTCACACAAGAAAAAAAATCTATTTGTGGAATCAACTTCAAAAATCAAAACGTATCAGAGGAGAGTTCTCAGTCCTTTCATGAATGGAGAAAGAGTAGGTCAGAAGAAGGTGGTGTTAGGCGCTGACCTAGATTTTAACCCAGGCCAAGTGGGCACTTTTTCACACAATAGTGTCGTTGCACATGCTGAGCTGGCTAAAGCTGTAATGGATAGAGAATGCTCTAGTACTGTGCGAGAACTCGTCATGAACCCGATCCAAGATAGGGAGTTGGTGGCCCACTCCCATGCGGGTCGGGTACCATCCCCAACCCAAAACGAAGCGGGTAATCCTGGGCTCGAGATTACGCAAGCGGAGCGACGAAGAGAGGAATTAAACGTATCTGCACTGTGCGGATGTATAAGTGGAGGCAAGGAGGAGGGAGCGTTTGAGGAGGACAAGGTGAATGACGTAGGTAACTCAACACCGGTGCAAGGTACGGTACCAGTGACGTCGATGGAGCAAGGTCCGGTACCGGTGACGTCGTAAATTTTTCGTAAACAAGATAGGGAGGAAGGCGGATCTTCGGAGGGGGTTACACCTGATGTGACGATATCGCAAGTAGCAGGAGAAGAGGAAGCAATCGTGGGAAGTAGAGCAAGCACTCCACCACCACGACGGAAGACGAAAGGCCTCTTCGAATTGGGAGATTCCGCCACCTACCCGAGGCGGTCCGTGAGACTTATCTCAAGGCTATCGAAGATAGGGGTGTCCTCTCACGTAAGAGATGGTATGTGCCCAGAACCTTTATCGGAAGGGGACGTTATTAATTGCAATTTACCTTTCTGTGAGCCTAGTGTTTCAGTTGAACCATCAAAATTATGGGAGATTGGATTGCAAGCCGGGTTAAAATGTCAGGGGGATGAGGAGGAGGTGGTCAAAGAATATCACTGTTTGGAAGAGAGGGATTAAGAGTTTGTGAAGAAATATGAGGAGGGTAAAAAGGATGGTCGTCTATGTTGATAGTAAACCTGAATATTAGAGGGTTGGGGGCAAGTACTAAAGCTAGGTACTTGAGTCACATTATTTCTAGCGAGGGAGCAGATTTTGTTTGTATACAAGAAACAAAATTGAGTGCCATTTCAGATACAAGATGCTTTGCATTGTGGGGGAACAATAATGTGGGGTGGTTACATTATGGAGGAGACAATGGTAGTGGAAGTTTGTTGTCTTTGTGGAATAAAGAAGCATTCTGTTATGATACACAAATCACGGGGAAGGGGTTCATTGCTGTTTTTGGACAACATAATAAATCAAATTGCAGATGCGTGGTGATAAATGTCTACGCTGCATGTTCTCTAAGAGACAAGATCTCTCTCTGGGGGGAGCTGACAGATATGAAAAATGTTGAAGATGGATGAAGCTCATCTCTACCTTGCCTTAGTGTGTTTGATGTAGTTTTTAGCTAGTTTGCTTTGAAGGTTGCAATGTGTCTTAGATGATCTTGTACTTTAGGTTTGTGTGTATTCAAGGTTGCCTTTTGCTACATGACCCATCCTAGATGCCAAATCAAGGTAGTAAGATCAAGCACATAATGAGGTTAAATGGTTTTGGAAAAGTTTTTTTAAAGTTTTCTTAAAAGGTTTGATTCAATACAAAAATAAATCTGTTTACTTGAGAAACAATAGGTTTATTTTTGCTCTGTTAAAAGGCTTTTTGAAATTCAGTTAGGACACCAAAGGTAAAACTCAGTCTGTTATTTCAGTTAAGTTGAACTGGCAGTTTTGTTAACATTTAATCTGTTGTTTTTAGAATAAATCTGTTGTTTTTATAACTGTTTTGAAACTGTTTTTTGAAAAGTGGTTAAGAATTGTTCTCTAAAAAATAAAATACCTTTCTCACATGAAGGTGTGCTGAGAAATCACAGTTTGAACGGAGATAAAACATTTCTTGTGTGAGAAAGAGAATTGAAAAGGTTTTTCAATAGGAAAATCGATGTGTGCTTGTTCTTGAAGAACCTTGTGCTGGATGAAGGTGTTGGTACTGTCTTGGAGCAAATAGAACAACTGGTTTATGTTCTTGCAATACAATTTCAGGTGTAATCTTTCCCTTATTCATTCTTGTAATAGGTATAAGTGTTAGTCACTCTTTGATAGTGTTTCTTGGAGTGCAAGGCGTGCTGAAATAGTGTTTTTCAGCCTTGTTTGTTGAAGTTCTTGAAGGGTTCAAGAACTGTTGTGTATGCTGTAATTGATTGTATTTGTTTTAGTGGATTCCACCTTGGAGTAAGGTGAACTGGACGTAGCTCTTGATGAGTGAACCAATATAAAAATTCTCTTGTGTTTCTCTTCTCATCCCTGCACTTATTTATGAGTTTTCACATAATCTGTCAAGAAAGGAATCTGTTCTTTTGAATCTAAATCTGTTAACTCTGGGCCTGATCAAATCTGTCATTCTAGCTTGTGAATCAATCTTCTAAACATAAATCAAGCTGTTGTGTGAATCTGTAATATGGGTAAAGTGTGAATTGTTTTCCTTGATTGAACTGTGACATTTGTTCATTACTCTAGATTCTTTGTGTTAAGTAAAATTTATTAATCTTGTGATACAATCTGCAACTTCATAAGCTGTAAAAGAATCAATTTGTTTTTGCTATTCCTGCTGGTTGATGTAAATCTTGTTGATCAAGCTCTGTTTGTGTTAAAGTCATTTGTAAAAACAATCTGTTTCATTTAAAATCAACATGTTCTTTTCATCTCTGTTACACTGTAAATCAGTCTCTTTTGTGAAAATTTGATAAGCTCAATTCACCCCTCCCCTCTTGAACTTAGACACTGTTTAACTCTAACAATTGGTATCATAGAGCTGAGGCTTGTAGGTTACTCAAGTGTGTGCAGAAATGTCTGAATTCAAGATGTCTTTTGCTGAAGGAGCGTGTATCAACAGACCTCCCATGTTCAGTGGTGTTAACTATGCTTTCCGGAAAATCAGGATGAAGATTTTCATGGAGTCCATTGATACGGGTATTTGGGATGCAGTAGTCAATGGACCTTTTATACCTATGCAGGTTGTCAAAGAAGAAACTGTGAAGAAGCCTTGGTCTGAATGGAATGAAACTGAAAGGAAGAAGGATCAATATGACTCCTTTGCCAAGAACATCATCACCTCTGCACTGAATATGGATGAATTCTTTAGAGTGTCCCAATGCAACTCAGCTAAGGAGATGTGGGAAGTGCTGGAGGTAACTCATGAAGGCACAGATGATGTGAAACGAGCAAGGAAGCATTCACTCATCCAGGAATATGAACTGTTTAGAATGCAATCTGGAGAGAGCATTGCAGATGTGCAGAAACGATTTACACACATTATAAATCATCTCATTGGTCTTGGCAAAGTGTTTGACAAGGAAGAGCTCAACATAAAAGTGTTGAAATGCCTTGATAGAAGCTGGCAGCCTAAGGTAACAACAATCTCAGAATCCAGAGACTTATCCAAGATGTCCACTGTTGCACTCTTTGGAAAGCTGATGGAGCATGAACTAGAGCTGAAAAGATTGAAAGAACAAGAAACTGTGGAGAAGAGAGCCAAAGGAATTGCCTTGAAAACTACCATGGAACATGATACAAGTGAGGAAGAAGAGAATCCTGAACAAGATGAGACATTGAGTCTGCTCACCAGAAAATTCAGCAGATTTCTTAGAAAGAAAAACCGTGACAGAACTCAACAAAGAAAGAGGTATTCTAAATCCAATGATTCAAACTCTTCTAATTACACTTGCTTTGGATGTGGTAAACCAGGTCATATAAAGGTTGATTGTCCAAACAATCAAAACAAAGAAAAATCAGCAAGCAAGAAGAGTGAAAGAAACAAAGGCAAAAGAACATACATCTCTTGGGAAGAAAATGATGTATCCTCGTCTAGTGATTCCTCAACCGAAAGTGAAGAAGCAAATATGTGTTTCATGGTGAATGATGAAGAATCTAACTCTGATTCAATAAGTGATTTTTCCACTGATTCTGAAAATTATGATCAGCTGTTAATTGCCTTTAAGGAAACACATGATGAAGCAAACAGATTAGCTGTCATTTGCAAAAAATTGAATAGAGTAAATAGGGTACTTGAACCTAAGGTCAAATATGTGCTAAATCTGTTTTGCAGAAGAATAGCAGGAAAAATCAGTGGTACCTGGATAGTGGGTGCTCGAAGCACATGACAGGTGATTTGACTCAATTCATAAGCCTAAAACTCAAAGCTGAAGGACATGTCACATATGGAGACAACAATAGAGGAAGAATTCTTGGAAGAGGAGATGTTGGTACTAAAGACTCAACCACTATTGAGAATGTACTGTATGTTGAAGGGCTAAAGCATAGTCTTCTAAGCATTAGTCAGCTGTGTGACAAGGAATACAAGGTTAATTTTGAAGCCAACACTTGTACAATCTCAAATGAAATTTCTGGTAAGGTGCTTTTCACAGGAAAAAGGATAAACAACATCTATCTCTTAGATATTATGAATAGTTGTTCTAAAAATGAGTGTTTGTTTTCTAAAAGTGATGAGTCCTGGCTGTGGCATAGGAGGTTAGCTCATATCCATACAAATCAACTGAATAAGCTGAAGTCTAAGGAACTTGTTTTTGGTTTACCAAACATAAAATTTCAAAATGACAGATTGTATGATGCATGTGTAAAGGGCAAACAAATAAGAACTTCTTTTAAAACAAAGGATGTGATTTCTACAAATAAGGTTTTGGATGTTCTGCATATGGATTTGTTTGCACCTTCTAGGACTGCTAGTTTGGCTGGAAACCTTTATGCTTTGGTAATTGTTGATGACTTCTCAAGATGGACTTTGTTTATTGCTTCTAAAAATGATGCATATAAAGCCTTCAAGAAACTTGCTAAGGTTCTGCATAATGAAAATGAAAATAGAATAAAACAGATTCGTAGTGATCATGGGGGAGAGTTTCAAAATGCAAAATTTGATAGGTATTGTGAAAAACATGGGATCACACATAGCTATTCTGCTCCTAGGACACCCCAACAAAATGGTGTAGTTGAAAGGAAGAATAGGTCATTAGAGGAGTTAGCTAGGACCATGTTAAATGAATCTGGTTTACCTAAATATTTTTGGGCAGATGCAGTATACACTGCCTCTTATGTGCTTAACAGAACCTTGATTAGACCCATTCTTAAGAAAACTCCTTATGAATTGTATAAAGGTAGGAAGCCTAGCATTAGTCATCTTAGGGTTTTTGGCTGCAAATGCTTTGTTCTAAATAATGGTAAAGATAATCTGGGGAAATTTGATCCTAAATCAGATGAAGGAATACATATTGTATATGCTATAAATGGACATACTTATAGAGTGTATAACAAAAGATTGCTTGCAGTAGAAGAATCTATACATGTTGTATTTGATGAAACAGATTGTACTGTGCCTAAACCTGTTCTGGATGAACCTGGAGTGGATGATTTAAGAACCATTTTGCAAAAGAGTAAATCTAGTGAGTTTGATGCAACTAATCCAAATACTGTTAAGAATCTACTGTGAATGCAGGATTGCCTAAAGAATGGAAGACTCCAAGGGATCTCACACTTGACAATGTAATTGGGAAAATTGAGAAAGGAGTCTCAACAAGGAATTCACTTAATAATTTCTGCAGAACAGTGGCCTTTGTTTCACAGACTGAGCCTAAAAGTCTGGAAGAAGCACTACAAGACTGCAATTGGATAACAACAATGCAGGAATAACTAAACCAGTTTGAATACAATGAAGTGTGGACCTTGGTTCCAAGAAGACATGAGATGAATATCATAGGAACCAAATGGGTGTACAGGAACAAGATGGATGAACATGGGGCTATCACTAGAAATAAAGCAAGGTTGGTTGCTAAAGGCTATAACCAAGAAGAGGGAATAGATTTTGGTGAAACCTATGCACCAGTAGCACGTCTTGAAGCTATCAGATTACTCTTAGCATTTTCCAGCATACAAGGATTCAAGTTGTTTCAAATGGATGTTAATAGTGCATTCTTGAATGGTTACATTAATGAAGAGGTGTTTGTATCTCAGCCTCCAGGGTTTGAAGACTACAAAAATCCAAAACATGTGTACATGCTCAAGAAGGCTTTATATGGATTAAAACAGGCACCTAGACAATGGTATGAGAGGCTAAGTGAATTTCTGCTCTCTCAAGGATACAATCGTGGCAATTTTGATAAAACTCTGTTCATAAAGAAGAAAAGAGAAGACATTATCCTTGTGCAAGTTTATGTGGATGATATCATCTTTGGATCCACAAATGAAGAAATGTGTGAAGCATTTGTTACTGCAATGAAGAGTGAATTTGAGATGTCAATGTTAGGAGAGATGAATTTCTTCCTTGGACTACAAGTAAAACAACTCAAGGATGGAATCTTCATAAATCAAGCAAAGTACTGCAAGGAGTTGCTTAAGAAGTTTGATATGGATCAATGCAAAGCAATCAACACTCCTATTTCAACAAGCTGTCAGCTGGATCAAGATTGTGCAGGAAATTCAGTGGATTAATCAAAATACAGGGTTTAATTGGTTCCTTATTATACTTAACTGCTAGCAGGCTTGACATTGTGTTTGTTGTATGTTTATGTGCTAGATACTAATCTGATCCAAAGGAATCACACTACAATGCAGCAAAAAGAATTCTGAAATACTTGCAAGGGTCTAAGGATGTTGGACTATGGTATCCTAACAATGTATCTTTAAACTTAACTGGTTTTTCAGATTTTGACTTTGCAGGTTGCAAGGTTGATAGGAAAAGCACAAGTGGGACTTGTCACATGCTTGGATCAAGTCTAATCTCTTGGCATTGCAAGAAACAAGCTTGTATTGCTCTCTCTACAGCAGAGGCAGAATACATAGCTGCTGGAAGTTGTTGTGCTCAAACCTTATGGCTAAGGCAGCAGCTAAGTGACTTTGGGACTCTCTTAAACAAGATACCTATAAATTGTGATAACACTAGTGCTATAAATATGTCTAAGAATCCTGTCATGCATTCAAGAACTAAACATATTGAAATTAGACATCACTTTCTAAGAGAGCATATAGCTAATGGATCTTGTGATATCAAATTCATTGGCTCTGAATTTCAATTGGTTGATCTTTTTACTAAACCTCTTGCTAAAGATAGGTTTTATTTTCTTCTAAATGAATTGGGTATCATTAGCTTAAATTGTCCTCTACAGTAAAAATTTCAATTTGTTATTTCATAATTTAACGTGTTCTTTTTCTGTTTCAGAATCACAGCCGTGACTAGGAAAGAGAAATATTTATTTTTCTCTCTCTCCTTGACCATTGACTGCTTTTATGGTTATTATCCAGCAGGTTTATGACAGTCATGTGTGGATATTCTAACTGATTTGATATCTTGAATGTGCAACAAATTTGATTTGCTAAGCTGAAATATGGTTTCAATATATTCTTGCGTTAATCGACATCTGCACTTGTTGTACCACACAAGAATAAAATCTGTAGTATATCTGCCTAAATTGATTTTTTTTTTAAATCTGATTTAAGCCCTATATAATTCTGATATTGATCAATTGCCTTTCACTTTTTCTCATCCTTACTACAAACTGTCCAGGTTCAAAATGTTTACTATATTTTTGTTTTTGGTTTTAAGTGATCATGTGAACTGTTACTGATCTCCTTTCTAGCTGGGATTATCTTTTGGTAAACAGGTGCAGGTAACAACAGATTAAGCATGGCATCCTCATCACACAAAAAGAAAAAGTCCAAAGAGCAACCTAACAGCAGCCAAGGCATTCTGGAAAATTGGTTTGCTGGAGATTCTGAAGCTATGACAAGGTTCATACATGAGACAAGCAGAAAGCAAGTCAATGTGCCCAAGGTGTTGGAATTCTCATGGTTAAAAGAAGAAAATCTGACTGAAGGAAAAACTCTGCTCAAGCATTAGAAACTGAAAAGCTTCTTGGAAATGACTGGAAATGTCTATCCAGACCTAGTGAAGGTGTTCTACAACAACCTTATTCAAGATGGCAAGAATTTTGTTTCTCATGTGAAAGGAGTCAAGCTGAAAATTACTAGGGAAATATGGAGCATTTTGTGTGGGATCAAATATTAAGGATTGAAAGTGAGCAAAGGGAACACTGATGGAATTCAAGGATTCAATAAGATGCAATATTACAGAAGTTGTGTAAGAAATCCTACTGAACCAGTAGCTAGATTTCATGCAGGAAATCTGACTTTAATTCCAAGACTCCTAGCTTACATGATTGCTTGGCAACTTACTCCTAGAGGAAGCAATCATGTTGTTCTTCATGAAGAAGATTTGATTCTGCTATACTGTATAATGAATCAGCTCAAGGTAAATTGGGTAAGTACAATGGTAGAGCATATGGTTAAATCCACAAGGCTTTCTGATTATCGCTTTCCACATGTAATTTTTGTATCCAAACTAATTGACTATTTTGATGTGGATACTGTTGTACCGCCCTGGTAGTCGGAAGTGATGACGTGGCACCAAGCTATAGTGTAGGCGTGTTGACAAGGCGCCAGATTTGCAGAAGGGAAGGAAGTCGAGGGGCTCGCGTAGTCGCATGTTATTAAGTTGGCGTGCTCCGATCTCCAACATACCAGGACCGGCGATCGCCCAGTTAAAGATGAAGTCGCCAGATGTAAACTCAGGCGACCAAGTGGTTGGAGATCGCCAGAGCAAGCACATCGCCGAAGATGAAGGTGGTGCAGATTATGAAGGCGGCCGGCGAGACCACAGGGAAGGTGTACGAGAGCACCCTAACTCGCCAATTCTAGTAGAGATCGCGCTCCCAAGTTAGCTATGCACTGGGCAGTACCATGCATAAGTAACTTAGCCAAAAGAGAGTCAGAAGCAGCGCCCAAGTCAAGGAGGCTCCAGATGATAGCACGTGTACGACTGGATGCGAGCCACGTGTCCAGGTCTGTAACTGCCAGGAGAGAGAAAGTGACCAGGTATTTAAGGGTTTCGCAACGAACTTTCGAGGTACGCACGTTCAGATTATACTCTTTACGCTTGCGAGTTCTTGAGCATACTGTGAGAGAGAACATTGCACGGTTCCTTGAGAGTTCTTGAGTGTTCTTGCTCTTAGTATTTGGTGGTTCGGTCACTGACTTGGGCGTTGGAGTGCGATCGGCCGCAGCGGCGCCGCTCTGTTCTTTTGCAGGTTCTTGAGGTGGATCTTGAAGAAGGACGGAGGTTGAAGCGGTGCACACGTCGATCCAACTTTGACGAGGCAGGTTCCAACGTTCTGGTCAACAGGCAGGATCATCAGGCGCCCACCGTGGGGCCGTGTAAAACTTGTTCCCATCCGCAGCGTGAGTTCTTGGAGGTTTTCGTAATTTTCTGTGTGGTTGTGTGCTGGTGCAATCGTAGTTCGCTGTTCATCTAGTTTTGCTCGGTGTTTTCATGTTTTCCACCGTTCGTTTGAGGTTTTGTTCGGTGAAGTGAAGTTCTCTGCGGACTGCGCGAGTTTTTTTCGGTGAGGTTTTGAGTTCTTCGGCTCGTTTGGTTTTCCGTGGAAGAAGCGGTGGTTTCTGTTGGAGTTGCAGGCTTCTGTGGAGGTTTTCTGTGTTCTTGAGTTTCTTGCGAAGTTTTGCGAGGTTCTGACCGATTGATCGCTGAGTTGATCGTCGCTGAAGGAAGTGTTGTTCGTTGCATTCTGTGATTCGTCAAATTTCATGAGAAAAATGAGAAGCAATCGTTCAAGTCCAGTTGCACCTGTCGCTGCTGAAGGCGCCGCCGCCATGACCATGGCGCAGATGGTAGAGATTATGCGCTCGTTGCAGGCAACCGTGGAAGCCTCGCGCATAGAACAGGCGAGAATGCATGAGGACCTGGCCGCCTCTCGGGCCAGGAATGATGAGCTTAGTAAGGTGACTGAGGAGCTGCGTCAAGCTCTTCAGGAGCAGCAAGGGCGTCCTATTGCTGAAGAGGTCGCGCCGTCAACGCCGCCTCGTGTTTTCCTCATGCCTTTCGTTCAAGCGATTACTGACACGCCTATTCCTACGAGTGTGGTACCTGTCAAGGCTGTTTTTACCGGCGTGGAGGATCCTGAGGCTCATCTAACCACGTTCCATACGCAGATGATGCTGTCAGGAGGGTCAGACGCCGTATACTGCAAGATGTTCGTGAGCACACTCCAGGGAACGGCGCTGGAATGGTTTGTGAGCCTGCCTAACGGTCACATTACCAACTTCCAACAGTTCTTAAAGATTTTCGTCGAGCAGTACATCGTAAATAAGGCACCGCCCAGGGTGTCTTACGATTTGTTTGATATAAGGCCATATCAGGGAGAGTCCCTCAGGGACTACTTAAATCGTTTTGGAGCGCAGATGGTCAGATCGCCGGCCAAGGATGAGGAAATGCTGGTTTATGCATTTAAGAAGGGCGTGCTGCCGGGACCATTCTGCGAGGCTTTGATCAGGGCTCACCCCGCCACGTTTGCTGAGGTTAGGCGACTTGCGGTGGCTCACATCGCCGATGAGAGTGAAGTCGCCGAGAAGAGAGGAAGCGTGGCTCCCACTAGGCCACGCGCCCAGACCAGGATCCAGCCACAGAGGGTGCGGGAGACAGCGGCGGCCAGGAGGGATCAGAGGACTCGCCATCCTTATGATCCAAGGAAAAACAAGGGCAGGGGCCAAGGACGCCAGCAGCCAGCACGCCGAGAGTACAATCGCCCGCCTAAGCACAAATTTGTTATGGGATTGGCGGATCTGATTGCCATTCCCAATATATCTGCTAGGTTGAAAGCGCCAGAAAAGGTGGGCGACAAGGTGCTGGGACCAAAACCAGACGCCTGGTGTGAGTTTCACCAGGGTTTTGGTCATACAGTTGATTCGTGCTTAGCTTTAGGATACCAGCTCGACGATCTGGTTAAGAGCGGGTTCCTAAATGACTATTTGCTGGACAGAAGGACGGGGGGCGCGTCGACCTCCCAACCAGTAGGTGCTGAAGCTCAGCAGCACGAGATGCCTACGCACGGGGAAATCCCAACCATTGTAGGGGGTTTCTCAGTAGGTGGATGCACCGCATCACAGAGGAAGAGGTACGCGAGGTCTGTGATGACGGTGGATATGTTTGAAGACCACTCGCCGGAAGTGGATATTACATTCACCAAGCAAGATCTTCGGGATTTTGTGCCTCATGACAACGATCCCATAGTGATTTCGTTGATCACAGCAGGAAGAAAGGTCCACAGGGTGCTGGTGGACCAAGGAAGCTCGGCAGACGTGATGTTTTGACCGACTTTCACGCAGTTGGAGCTGCCCCTTGACTAGCTGAGGCCCTATGGAGGGTGTTTGTATGGTTTCGCTGGTGACCAGGTGGAGGTCAGGGGGTACATAGAATTGAGGACAACGTTTACAGATGTGGCGGGTTCAAGAACGGAGAAAATCAAATACCTTGTTGTAAACGCTCCTTCAGCATACAACATCCTGTTGGGAAGACCCACGCTCAACAGGATAGGCGCCATACCGTCGACCCGGCACATGAAGGTGAAGTTGCAATCTATGGAGGGGGTGGTGATCACCATCAAATCCGATCAGAAAGAAGCGAAAAAGTGCTATGAGAATAGCCTGAAAAACAAGAGATCGGTGAGTTACGTAACGACCACCCCGCCTCCTGGTGTGAAGCCCAGATCGACGGTAGCAGAAGAGACCGCCGGAAGGGACGTGGAGATGGTGGACGCTGAGTTGGGGGAGGGGAACGTTGGTCTGGAGGAGGAAGAGGCAAGGAATCGCCCTGAGGAAGCGAGAGAGCTGGGAATCGCTAGGGTGGTGATCGCCAGAGAAACCAGACCAAAACCCGTCGAGCAGTGGCTCGAGAGAGAAATCGGGGGAAAGATCTTCAAGCTGGGAAGATCTCTGGAGGTCGAGCTTCAGGACCAGATTGCTGAGGTGATAGAACGGCATCTGGATGCCTTTGCATGGTCCGCTTCGGACATGCCCGGGATCGATCCCGATTTCTTGTGCCATCATCTGGCGATCTCCAACCACTTGGTGAGACCAGTGCGACAAAGAAGAAGAAAGTTCAACGAGGAGAGGAGGCAGGCGATCAGGGACGAAACACAGAAACTCCTCGCTGCAGGCCACATCAGGGAAGTTCAGTACCCTGAATGGCTGGCAAATGTCGTGCTGGTGAAGAAGAGTAATGGGAAATGGCGCATGTGCGTTGATTTCACTGATCTGAACAAGGCTTGCCCAAAGGATTCGTATCCTTTACCAAGCATAGACGCCCTGGTAGATAGTGCTGCAGGGTGTAAGTTGTTGAGCTTCCTGGATGCCTTCTCGGGGTATAAAAAAATCAAGATGCATCCCATGGACGAAGAGAAGACAACCTTCATGACGGAGAGATCGTGCTACTGCTACAAGGTGATGCCGTTTGGGCTGAAGAACGCGGGGGCCACGTACCAGAGGTTGATGGATCGAGTACTTGCACCGATGCTGGGAAGGAACGTGCAAGCGTACGTCGATGACATGGTCGTGACCTCGCCGGAAAAAAGCAAGCACGCTGCAGATTTGGAAGAATTGTTCACGACGATCGCCAAGTTCAGACTGAAGCTGAATCCAGAGAAATGCATCTTTGGCGTGGAGGCTGGAAAATTCCTGGGATTTCTCTTGACTGAAAGAAGAATAGAAGCCAACCCAGATAAGTGTGCCGCCATCTTGGCGATGAGGAGCCCAGCTACGGTGAAGGAGGTTCAACAATTAACGGGTCGGATGGCAGCCTTGTCTCGCTTCGTGTCAGCTAGCGGAGAGAAGGGACATCCCTATTTCCAGTGCTTGAGGCGCAATAACAAGTTTGCTTGGACGAAGGAGTGCGAGGAAGCCTTCGTCAAGCTGAAGGAGTATCTGGCGAGCCCGTCGGTTTTGTGTAAACCGCTGGTGGGAACCCCTCTCAGGTTGTATTTTGCTGTAACTGAGAGGGCGGTAAGCGCGGTGCTCGCCCATGACCAAGATCAGCTTCAAAAGCCTATTTATTTTGTTAGTAAGGTGTTGCAGGGCCCAGAAACAAGATATCAGGCCCTGGAAAAGGCTGCGCTGGCTGTGGTATTTTCGGCGAGGAGGTTGCGCCACTATTTCCATAGCTTCACCATATTGGTGATGACTGACCTGCCCATCCAGAAGGTCTTGAAGAAGCCTGACGTTGCGGGAAGGATGGTGAAGTGGGCAGTAGAGTTGTCAGAGTTTGATATTAAATATGAGCCCCGAGGCCCGATCAAGGGGCAAATCTTTGCAGATTTCGTGGTCGAGCTCTCATCCGAGGCGACACGAGTTGAAGGGGACGACTTCCGTTGGGTGCTCTCAGTGGATGGATCGTCGAACCAGCAGGGTAGCGGTGCTGGAGTCATTTTGGAAGGACCCAACGGCGTGCTGATCGAACAATCTTTGAGATTTGCCTTCAAAGCCAGTAACAATCAAGCAGAATATGAGGCGCTGATCGCCGGGATTTTGCTGGCCAAAGAGATGGGAGCTAGGGTGTTAATGGCTAAGAGTGACTCGCTGCTAGTCACAGGGCAAGTAATAGGCGAGTTCCAGGCTAAAGATCCACAAATGGCGGCTTACCTGGAGTATGTGCGGGAATTGAAGAGTTCCTTTGCCTCCTTCGAAGTAGTGCATGTGCCCAGAGAGCAGAATGCCCGAGCTGACTTGCTAGCTAAGCTCGCCAGTTCAGGCAAGGGGGGTAGGCAGAGGACGGTGATTCAAGAAACTCTTAAGACGCCGAGAGCATTTGTAGCAGATCACCTGGTTCTTCAGATAAGCAAGTCGACGGAGAAAGCAGCGAGAAGTCATAAGTCTCTGACGCAAGAAACTTTGAGATCGCCGAGAATTAGAGCATGTCGAGGAGAGAAGGTGAACATGACGCAGGTCTGCGCTATCCATGAGCCAGACACCTGGATAACACAGTACAAGCGGTGCCTGGCAGATGGCCTTCTCCCACTGGATCCGACAGAGGCTAGGAAGGTAAAGAAAAATTCTAGCAAGTACACAATGATCGATGGCGAGTTGTACAGGTTTGGGTTCACTCACCCACTCCTGGAATGTGTGCATGGTGAGAAATGCACGAGGATTATGGCAGAGCTCCATGAAGGTATATGCGGAAGCCATGTCGGGGGTCGAGCTCTGGCCGCAAGGACCCTCCGTGCAGGCTACTACTGGCCAACGATGAGAGAAGACTGCAAGAAGTATGCGCAGTGTTGCAAACAATGCCAACAGCACGCCGATTGGCACAAGGCGCCTCCCGAGGAGTTGAAGTCGATTTACAGCCCTTAGCCGTTTCATACTTGGGGAATCGACATTCTGGGACTATTCCCGCTGGCGATCAGGCAGATGAAGTACTTGGTGGTGGCGATTGAGTATTTCACCAAGTGGATCGAGGCAGAACCAGTGGCCCAGATCACCGCACACAAGATCGAAGGTTTCGTGAGGAAGAACATTGTGTGCCGGTTTGGTGTGCCCAAGCGCCTGGTGTCGGACAACGGGACTCAGTTTGCAAGTCACCTGTTGAAGAAGCTGTGCGAAGGTGTGGGAATTCAACAAGTGTTTGCATTCGTCGAGCACCCTCAGACAAATGGCCAAGTAGAATCAGCTAATCGGGTGTTGCTAAGAGGTTTGAAGAGAAGGCTAGAGAAAGCCAAAGGAAGCTGGGCTGAGGAGGTACCCCGTATAGTCTGGGCGTACCACACCACTGAACAATCAGGAACCCATGAGACCCCGTTCAGCTTGGTTTATGGGTGTGATGCAATGATTCCAGTGGAGATCCAGGAGAGCTCGTCGAGATTCCAGAACTTCGTAGAGGAAGACTCAAATGAAGAGAGAAGGCTGAACCTGGATCTACTGGATGAGGTCAGGGAAGAGGCGAGACTGAAAGCTGAGGCGGTGAAGAGAAGGATTGAATGAAGATACAACTCGAAGGTGATGCCAAGACAGTTTAGAGAAGGCGACCTGGTGATGAGGAAAGCCCACCAGTACGAGATGGAGAATAAGCTGTCGCCTAAGTGGACGGGACCGTTCAGAATAACCGAGGCGCTCGGGAACGGCGCCTACCGTTTAGAGACATTGGAAGGAGGGGCGATTCCTCGCACTTGGAACGCCACGCACCTGAAGTTGTATTACAGTTAAGAAGCTTTGTAAGTAAAGACAAACACAAAAGTTATATTACAATGTCTCTGTTAAAACAGTTTGAAGGGGGCACTCTTTTTTCCCTAATGAGGGTTTTTAATGAGGCCACCCAATAAAAGAAGAGTTTTCGAAGTTCAAAGGTGTTTTAGGTTGCGTGCTTGTTGTTTTCAGAAAGTTTTGAAGAAAGACCTTGTCACTTATATGTGATTTAAGGCAAGTAAAGATATATTGCATGCTTTCTAAAAAGTTTTAAGTCCTCATCGTCTTTCGGCGATCGGAGGCACAAGTTAAAGTTAAAGTCCTCATCGTCTTTCGGCGATCGGAGGCACCAGTTAAAAGACCTCAACGCCCTCGCGCGTCCTGAGGCGAGTTAAAGACCTCCTCGCCGTCGAGCGAGTGCAAGCGAGGAAGAGCGAAAAGTCCTCAGTGTTTCTGGGGGCGAGAAGATGTAACCCTTGGGGCAATGTAGAGGCACCAGTGAAAAGTCCTCAGTGTTTCTGGGGGCGAGAAGATGTAACCCCTGGGGCAATGTGGAGGCACTAGTAAAAAGTCCTCAGTGTTTCTGGGGGGGAGGAGATGTAACCCCTGGGGCAATGTAGAGGCACAAGTTAAAGACCTTCTCGCCTATGAGCGAGTTCAGGCGAGTTAAAGACCTTCTCGCCTATGAGCGAGTTCAGGCAAGATAAAATCCTTCTCGTCTCGAACGAGTTCAGGTATGGTGTAAAGGGTGGAAGAAGTTTGGAAGGTGGCTAAGGTAGGTTCGAAGAGAGCGCCTAGCCACCCGGTCTTTTGTTCTGAAGTTCAGGAAGGTAGAGAAGGATCCGAAAGGCGCCTCTACCCCCAGATAAAAGAACAATGGTCAAGGTGAAGCCAGAAAGAAGCTGATATCGCCAAGAGTCTTTGGCGACCAGAAAAAGTTCAAACAGTGGCGAGAAAGTTAAAGACCCGTTTTGATGAAGCAGATCGGGTGAAGCGATGTCTTTGGCGACCAGAAAAAGTTCAAACAGTGGCGAGAAAGTTAAAGACCCGTTTTGATGAAGCAGATCGGGTGAAGCGATGTTTTAAGCCAGTAGTTGAGTTAAAGTTTGTTGCTTGAGGAGTGATTTTGCACTAAGGTTAATTGCCTTGAGATTACAAGTTTTAAAGCGATTGTTATTTGAAGTCGAAGTGGTTCTAAGCAGTTAAGTATATGCTCGCGCTTACAAAATCGCTAAGTTAGTTTCTTGAAGAAAGTTGTGCAAGAAAAGTTAAAGCAGTTAAAGAAGTTATAAGAAGGAATACCAAGACTTTGTCGTTAAAAGTAAATGTCAATTCAGAACACATGTACAAGAAAATATGAAGTTTATTACAAATTATATACAAAGAGAAAAGCACAAAGGCAGTGGATGGAGGGAATTGATCAGTCTTCAGCGGGAACCACTTTCCCATCCACCACCTCGTTGTCAAGGGACACCATGCTAAGGTCCAAATCGGGGAACAAGCAGGCGAACTGTTCTCGTGCAGCCTCGAATCCAGCAGCCAGAATTTGGGCAGAACTCAGATTAAGTTCTTCAATCTGCTTCTTGAGTTCTTCAGTTTGTTCCTTCAGCCCCTTGTTCTGCTGCTCCAGCTCTTCAACTTGCTTCTTGAGTTTTTCGTTGGTTTCTTGAGCCTGGAGAAGGTCTTCAGCAACCTTCTTGGATTCTGCTTGCACCTGGCCCAGTTCAGCAGCAAGCTCCCCTTTTTCCTTGTTGGCTTCGGCAAGCTCAGCCATGGCGTCATCCCTCGCTTTCTCCACCTTTCCAAGGAAGACCTCTTGGTCGGCTGACCTTTGCTCCAATTTCTTCACCTTGGCGGCGTCGGTTTTTATGAGGGCCTCCAGGTCAGGCACCTTGACGCGATAAGGCACAATCTTGCTCTCCAGCTCGATTTTCTCTTGAGCCAAGAGTTGTACCTTATGGCGGAGATCGGTAGCTTCCTTGCGCGCCACCCGGAGCTCGGTGCTCATTGCGTCTTCTACTTGGGAGTGTTCAATCTCCGCGAGTGTCAGATTGCAGGACAACTTTTCCGCCTCGATTCTTATAGTGCTGTTTTCGGTTCGAAGGGCGTAGAGGTCGTCCTGGAGCTTCCTGGTCGAGCTCTCCACAGCTCTAGAAATAATGGTGGGGAAGTCTTCTGCCATCATCTTCAGTTTAGCAGAGAAAGGCTCCCACATCCTCTTAACCTCAATGGAGAGACCTGCTTGTGGAGGCTCCGGGTGGGCCTGTTGCTGGTTTTCGCCGCCACCTTCTTTAGTTGGTTGTTCAGTAGGCGCTTCTGGGCGTGGTGGCGACGTCGGGGATTCGGTAATTAGAATCGGAGAGTTGTGGGCGACGTCATCCCCGATTGGAGCAACGTTGGCGGTTGAGGCATTTGAAGGAGGACCCCCTCCAGCTGATACAAAAGGCGTGGAGGCACTTGGGGGGTCCTCCATGAAGTTTGGCTCGGGGGCCTCAACCGCAGGTGGCGCAGTTGCCAATGGAATGGCTTGGACTGGGGAGGCAGGAGCTGGTTGGGGTGGAGATGATGGAGGAGGAGCGGGCGTAGATGGCGGCGTTGATGTTGGAAGAGGGGGTGGTGCAGATGGTGAAGAAGGTGCCACCCTCTTCCTCTTCGTGACAAGGCCATCCTCAGTTGCCTCGTCGTCTTCCTCCTCCTCCTCGTGGACTACCTGGGGGGCTTTCCTCTTGGGTCTCCTGAGGACAAGCTTCTTGCGTTGGGCGGCGGTTTGGACATCGGAAGGAGCTGGGCCCCTGGGTGGCGATCTGCCTTGAGCAGCGGCGATCTCCACCACAGAGTTTGGCACTGTTTGGGAGCCTGTTGCCAACCCGTGGGTTCGGGCGAGCGCCCTCAATTCAGCGAGCTTGCCCCGGCCCAACATGTTATCTGTATAGAGCGAAAATGCATGCGTTAGCTCAGAAAGGAAATAAATGCATAAGACAGTATGCAACAAAGCAGACAAATAGTGCAGAAAAATAAAACCAAAGTCTTGCGCACAACGCACAAGACGCCCAGAAACAGTTAACAGAGAAACAAAAACTTAAATGTTCTAACCTATTCGAATTTCGAGTTGGTCCTCGAAGAACTCGAAGCATATGAGTGTGGTGGTGAGGAAGGTGATGTTGGCGTCCGCCACACTCTTCCAGAAGAAGCAGAGATCTCTGTCCAAAGCGCCCATGCTATCAGGACTTCTGGGTCTCCTGAAGCTGCTTTTGGACTCTTTGTTCCCCTTGTTTACCCAGTACAAGGGGAAACCGTCGAGTAGGGAAGCGTCCTTGTCGTTGGGGCGCACTTGGACGAACTTGCCCTTCCAGTCTTTATAGGATTGCTGGAAGATAGAGAGGATCGACCTCCCAGCAATCCCATTCAAGCTTACCCACAGGCGGTCTCCTGGGTGCTTGGCTTCAAAAAGAAACAAGAAAACATCCACCGACGCTGGCAGCCCCAAGTGGTTGCACATGACTTGGAACGCCCGCACAAACGCCCAGCTATTGGGATGGAGCTGGGCGGCGGCGATGTTGAGCTCGGTGAGAAGCTCCCTCTCGAAACGAGTAAAGGGAAACCTGAGTTTCACCTTCTTGAATAAAGTTGTGTAAACAAAGCAGAAGGGCCCATCGTTGCTCGCCTTGTCGTCGGCGCAAACTGGCAGGTCGGGGGGGCAAGGCAGCACCGTCATCTTCTCGTCGTGCTCCTTGTGGAATGTTTGGTGAGGCTCATCCCCCTTCGTCAACTGCAGAACTGCCCCAGCAGTGTTTACAGAAGACGTTTCCCTCAACAGGGTCGAGTTGGCCCAGGGATACAGTTTTTTGAAGTCAGGTGGGGGGACGGAGGCTCCTCCGGTGACAGGCGGAGTAGCCTGGGCCGGGTTGGGGCGGGAAGGTGCAGGCCTCTCAGCCTGAGAAGATGAAGCGCCGCGTGCTCGCGGTGGGTCGTGTGCTTGTGAGGAAGGGTTTCGTGATGAAGGTGGAGGATTTGGGGTGATCTTTGAGCGAGTCATTGTTGAAGCTGCAAAGGAAGAAGAAAATGAAGAATGATCAGGGTTCGCAGAGGCTGACTCGATCATGAGGAAAGGGTGAAAAACGAACGAACGTAGGTTCGTTGTGAACGTTAACGAAGCCCTAAGTTACGAAGAAGGAGAAATAGCAAAAACAACCCACAACGTATGCACCAGACAGTTAAAGGATGATGTGAATCGGTTAAAATGCAGGAAAAACCAGCAGAAGAAGGAAAGGAAGTACCTTTTTATGATCGGGAAGGCGATGAAAGATGTTGGTGATTCAGAATGTTGAAGAACGCTGAGAGCTTTTTTGCAGAAGAGAGTTGGAGCGTCTGAGAATACGAAGAAAGTGATGGAACAGTGAAACGAAAATGAGTTTAAGGGTTTTTCGAAATGGGTTTGGGAAGCGCAAACGTTAATTGAAGGTAACCGTTGATGAAGCCACGTGTCGAGCAATGGGTGAGGGGTTTGGTGGAGAGTCAGAGAAGCAAAAAGTACAACCGCTTGGAATTCTGCGTCAGTGCCACGTAGATCGATATTGGCGTGACTCTTTTAGTCTTTTCGCTGGACAAGTCTTCGCTTAAGACTGTGGGGCTTGTGTATCGCCCTGGTAGTCGGAAGTGATGACGTGGCACCAAGCTACAGTGTAGGCGTGTTGACAAGGCGCCAGATTTGCAGAAGGGAAGGAAGTCGAGGGGCTCGCGTAGTCGCCAGTTATTAAGTTGGCGTGCTCCGATCTCCAGCATACCAGGACCGGCGATCGCCCAGTTAAAGATGAAGTCGCCAGATGTAAACTCAGGCGACCAAGTGGTTGGAGATCGCCAGAGCAAGCACATCGCCGAAGATGAAGGTGGTGTAGATTATGAAGGCGGCCGGCGAGACCACAGGGAAGGTGTACGAGAGCACCCTAACTCGCCAATTCTAGTAGAGATCGCGCTCCCAAGTTAGCTATGCACTGGGCAGTACCATGCATAAGTAACTTAGCCAAAAGAGAGTCAGAAGCAGCGCCCAAGTCAAGGAGGCTCCAGATGATAGCACGTGTACGACTGGATGTGAGCCACGTGTCCAGGTCTGTAACTGCCAGGAGAGAGAAAGTGACCAGGTATTTAAGGGTTTCGCAACGAACTTTCGAGGTACGCACGTTCAGATTATACTCTTTACGCTTGCGAGTTCTTGAGCATACTGTGAGAGAGAACATTGCACGGTTCCTTGAGAGTTCTTGAGTGTTCTTGCTCTTAGTATTTGGTGGTTCGGTCACTGACTTGGGCGTTGGAGTGCGATCGGCCGCAGCGGCGCCGCTCTGTTCTTTTGCAGGTTCTTGAGGTGGATCTTGAAGAAGGACGGAGGTTGAAGCGGTGCACACGTCGATCAACTGCAAATGAAAGAAATGACACTATTAAGGCAGCAAGTGAAATAGACAACTCCACTCTCATGAAAATGGGGTTCCAAAAGGAGGAGGACAGCTGGATTTTTAGAAGGAATACTGCAAATAGAGCTGAGAATGAAGCAACTAATCCTGGAGATGAAGAAGAAGAAAATGTTGATGGTGTGCAACACATGGATGAGTCACCAGTTCACTCTTTCATGAATGAGGATGTTGCTGCTACAAGCCATAATGCATTGGTTGCATACCATGCACCTGAATATAAAGGTGAACCTCTATCCATTTTCGAAAGGCAAGTTCTAAGCAGGCTGGATACACTCACATATGACCAAAAGGCATATTATGAAATGACTCAAGCTAGGTTTCAACACTTGGATGACCAAATTGAAGGAGTCCAGGAGCAGCTAGTTGAGCTCTACAACAATAACAAGTGATCTTTTCAAAGTCTTTATTCTTTATGTCTTGTTGAACAATCGGGTTTTCTGTTTTTTCTTTTCTGCATTAGTTTCATTCTGTTTTTTTTTTGTAATAGAACTATAAACTGGTTTTAGTTTGAACTGTTATGCATGTCTATGGTGTGCTTCTTTTATTCCATGATCTACTCTATTTGATGAAACCAAAGGGGGAGAAGGATAGATGAAAGATTGTTCACATAAGTTGATGATTTGGTTCAAGCTGCAGGGAGGTAGCACAAAACTCATATTCTGCTATATTCTGGTTTTATTTCTAAATGTTGTTGTGCAGTCTTTGGAAGCTAGTGCAGTGCAGCTTTTGATCATTAAAGTATGCAAAGCAAAGGGGTTTTTGTGTCCATGAAACAGGACGAGATTGTTGAAGATGGATGAAGCTCATCTCTGCCTTGCCTTAGTGTGTTTAATGTAGTTTTTAGCTAGTTTGCTTTGAAGGTTGCAATGTGTCTTAGATGATCTTGTACTTTAGGTTTCTGTGTATTCAAGGTTGCCTTTTGCTACATGACCCATCCTAGATGCCAAATCAAGGTAGTAAGATCAAGCACATAATGAGGTTAAATGGTTTTGGAAAAGTTTTTTTAAATGGTTTGATTCAATACAAAAATAAATCTGTTTACTTGAGAAACAATAGGTTTATTTTTGCTTTGTTAAAAGGCTTTTTGAAATTCAGTTAGGGCACCAAAGGTAAAGCTCAGTCTGTTATTTCAGTTAAGTTGAGCTGGCAGTTTTGTTAACATTTAACCTGTTGTTTTTAGAATCAATCTGTTTTTTTATAACTGCTCTGAAACTATTTTTTGAAAAGTGGTTAAGAACTGTTCTTTATAAAATAAAATACCTTTCACACATGAAGGTGTGCTGAGAAATCATAGTTTGAACGGAGATAAAACATTTCTTGTGTGAGAAAGAGAATTGAAAAGGTTTTGCAAAGGTTTTTCAATAGGAAAATCGATGTGTGCTTGTTCTTGAAGAACCTTGTGCTGGATGAAGGTGTTGGTACTGTCTTGGAGGAAATAGAACAACTGGTTTATGTTCTTGCAACACAATTTCAGGTGTAATCTTTCCCTTATTCATTCTTGTAATAGGTATAAGTGCTAGTCACCCTTTGATAGTGTTTCTTGGAGTGCAAGGCTTGCTGAAATAGTGTTTTTCAGCCTTGTTTGTTGAAGTTCTTGAAGGGTTCAAGAACTGGTGTGTATGTTGTAATTGTTTGTATCTGTTTTAGTGGATTCCACCTTGGAGTAAGGTGAACTAGACGTAGCTCTTGATGAGTGAACCAGTATAAAAATTCTCTTGTGTTTCTCTTCTCATCCCTGCACTTATTTATGAGTTTTCACATAATCTATCAAGAAAGGAATTTGTTCTTTTGAATCTAAATTTGTTAACTCTGGGCCTGATCAAATCTGTCATTCTAGCTTGTTAATCAATCTTCTAAACATAAATCAAGCTCTGTGAATCTGTAATATGGCTAAAGTGTGAATTGTTTTCCTTGGCTGAACTGTGACATTTGTTCATTACTCTAGATGCTTTGTGTTAAGTAAAATTGATTGATATTGTGATACAATCTGCAACTTCATAAGCTGTAAAAGTTAATCAATTTGTTCTGCTATTCCTGCTGGTTGATCTAAATCTTGTTGATCAAGCTCTGTTTGTGTTAAAGTCATTTGTAAAATAAATTTGTTTCATTGAAAATCAATCTGTTCTTTTCATCTCTGTTACACTGTAAATCAGTCTCTTTTGCGAAAATTTGACTAGCTCAATTCACCCCTCCCCTTTTGAACTTAGACACTGTTTAACTCTAACAAAAAAGGCATCTCAAGATATGGTTTGGTGCTTCTGTGGCGACTTCAATGCTGTTAGAAAGAGTTGTGAAAGGAAATGTGTTAGCATGAGGGATAATCAGTCAGGTGAGATGAGAGGTTTCAATAACTTCATTGATACCAATCTTTTGATTGAAATACCTTTTGTTGGTAAGCACTTTACGTGGTTTAACTCAAATGGGAAGGCAAAGAGTAGGTTAGACAGAGTACTAGTTATCGAGGAATGGATGCAAATCTGGCCTACGTGCAAGCAATATGTGCAGAGGAGGGACGTATCAGACCATTGTGCCTTAGTGTTGAAATCCACGGTCAAGGATTGGGGCCCAAAACCTTTCAGAAGCATTGATGCATGGATTATGGAGAGGGGCTTCACTGGTCTGGTGAAGGACAAGTGGAGTTCGTATTCAGCACAGGGGAATGCTCTTATAGTGATCAAGGAGAAGTTAAAGCAGTTAAAGGGTGACTTAAAGGTTTGGAATAGGGATGTGCTTAGTAATATAGATACCTCAAAGAAGCCAATTTTGAAGGAATTAGAGGCCTTGGACTGCAAAGATTGCAGTGGTGTCTTATCGGAAAAAGAGAGATTGCAAAGGATTGGTCTGGTGAGTAGACTAAAGGAAACTGACAAAAAGCCAGAGCTAGTTGGTTTAAGAATGGTGATTCGTGTTCTAAATTCTATCACTCATCTTTGAGATGGAGGTGTTGAAGATGGATGAAGCTCATCTCTATCTAGTCTTAGTGTGTTTGATGTATATGTTAGCTAGGTTGCTTTGTAGGTTGTTGTATGTCTTAGATGATCTCGTCCTTTAAGGTTGTGTGTATTCAAGGTTGCCTTTTGCTGCATGACCCATCCTAGATGCCAAATCAAGGTAGTAAGATCAAGCTCATGATGTGGTTAAACGGTTTTGGAAAAGCTTTTGAAAGTTTTCTTAAATGGTTTGATTCAGTACAAAAATAAATCTGTTTTATTGAGAAGCAATCAGTTTATTTATTCTCTGTTAGAGGCTTTTCGAAATTCTGTTAGGGCACCAAAGGTACAACTCAGTCTGTTATTTCAGTTAAGCTGAGTTGGCAGCTTTATCATCGTTTAACCTGTTGTTTTCCAAAATCAATCTGTTGTATTGCTAACTGCTCTGTAACTGTTTTTTAAAAGTGGTTAGAAACTGTTCTCTATAAAATAAAATTCCCTTTTCACGTAAAGTGATGCTGAACAAATCACAGTTTTAACAGAGATACAACATTTTGTGTGTGAGAAAGTGAATTGAAAAGGTTTTGCAAAGGTTTTTCAAAAGTGAAATACATGTGAGCTTGTTCTTGAAGAACCTTGTGCTGGATGAAGGTGCTGGTACTGTCTTGGAGCAAATAGAACAACTGGTTTATGTTCTTGCAACATTGTTTCAGGTGTAATCTTTTCCTTATTCATTCTTGTATTGGTTTTAAGTGTTAGTCACTCTAGATAGGGTTTTTTGGAGTGCAAGGTGTACCGCCCTGGAAGTCGGAAGTGATGACGTGGCACCAAGCTACAGAGTAGGCGTGTGGATAAGGCGCCAGAGTGGCAGAAGGGAAGGAAGTCGGGTGGTTCGTGTAATCGCCAGTTATTAAGTTGGCGTGCTCCGATCTTCAACATGCCAAGCGATCGCCCAGTTGAAGATGAAGTCGCCAGATGTGAACTCAGGCGACCAAGTGATTGGAGATCGCCAAAACAAAGCACATCGCCGAAGGTGAAGGTAGTGCAGATTACGAAGGCGGCCGGCGAGACCACAGGGAAGGTGTACGAGAGCACCCTAACTCGCCCGTTCCAGTAGAGATCGCACTCTCAAGTTAGCTATGCACTCGGCAGAACCATGCATAAGTAACTTAGCCAAAAGGAGAGTCAGAAGCAGCGCCCAAGTCAAGGAGGCTCCAGATGGTGGCACATGTACGACCGGATGCGAGCCACGTGTCCAGGTCTGTAACTGCCAGGAGAGAGAAAGTGACCAGGTATATAAGAGTTCTCAACGAACTTTCTGAGGTACGCACATTCAGATTACACTCTTTACGCTTGCGAGTTCTAGAGCTTACTGTGAGAGAGAACATTGCACGGTTCCTTGAGATTTCTTGAAGTGTTCTTACTCTTAGTATTTGGTGGTGCTGTCACTGACTTGGGCGTTGGAGTGCGATCGGCCGCAGCGGCGCCGCTCTGTTCTTTTGCAGGTTCTTGAGGTGGATCTCGAAGAAGAACGGAAGCTTGAAGCGGTGCACACGTCGATCCTTTGACGAGGCAGTTTCCAGCGTTCTGGTCAACAGGCAGGATCACAAGGTATGCTGGAATAGTGGTTTTCAGCCTTGATTGTTGAGGTTCTTGAAGGGTTCAAGAACTGCTGTGTGTTTGTAATTGATTGTATCAGTTTTAGTGGATTACACCTTGGAGTGAGGTGACTGGACGTAGCTCTTGATGAGTGAACCAGTATAAAAATTCTTGTGTGTTTCTTTTCTCATCCCTGCTCTTAATTCTGTAATTTCACATAATCAGTCAAGAAAGGAATTTGTTATATTGAAACTAAATCTGTTAATTCTGGACCTGGTTAAATTTGCTATTCTAACTTGTTAATCAATCCTCTAATCATAAATCACGCTGTTGTGTGAATCTGTAATAGGTTAAGAAGGGTGAACTGGTTCCTTTAACTAAACTGCGACATTTGGTTCATTACTCTAGATGGCTTATGTTATGTAAAAATTGATTAATTTTGTGCTTTAAACTGCAACCTTATAAACTGAGAAAGTTAATCAATTTGGTTCTGGTATTGCTGCTGGTTGATCTAAACTGTGTTGATCTTGTTTTGATTGTGTTAGATTAATCTGTAAAAACAATTTGTTCTGTTTAATATCAATCTGTTCTTTTCACCTCTGTTACATAGTAAATTAGATTGTTTTGCGAAAATTTGATAAGCTCAATTCACCCCTCCCTTCTTGATCTTAGACACTGCTTAACTCTGACAGGAGGCACCTAAAAAATGAAGTTAAAGGTGTAGAGGTGGGGTGTCAATGGTGTGAGGAACCTTGCACAGTCCGTGCTGAGGAAAAAAAGCTTTTTGAAAATAGATTTAAAGCTAGCAGAGAGTTTGGTGTAAGACTGGATGCGGTAGAGTTTAAATCTTTATCCCAGGAAGACAATCTAAGTTTGGTAGCAGAGTTCACTGAGAAAGAAATAAGGGATGCAGTGTGGCAGTGTGAAGGTTCAAAGAGTCCTAGACCTGATGGCTTCAATTTCAATTTCATCAAGAATAGTTGGGAGGTACTAAAAGTAGAGATTGTGGCAACACTGGCTAATTTTCATGCCACAGGATATATACCCAAGGGCTGTAATGCTTCTTTTATAGCCTTGGTCCCTAAAGTTAGGGACCCTATATTGCTTGAGCAGTATCGACCTATATCATTAGTAGGGGCTATGCACAAAATTATCTCTAAGGTTTTAGCTAGAAGAATCAAGCAGGTCTTGTCCTCTATTACTGATGAGAGCCAATCGGCGTTTATAAAGGACAGAGGGATTCTTGACAGCGTGCTTATGGCCAATGAAGTGGTCGAGGATCTCAAGAGGGGTGGGAGGAGCGGGTTGTGTTTGAAGGGGGATTTTGAGAAGGCTTATGATTCGGCCAGTTGGGCTTTCCTCTAGATATGCTCTATAGAATGGGGTTTCATAGTAAGTGGATTAGTTGGATCAGAGGTTGTATGGAAAGCGCCACAATCTCAGTTCTTGTTAATGGGAGTCCTACGGAGGAATTTAAACCTTCCAGAGGACTGAGGCAGGGTGATCCTCTAGCCCCTTTTCTCTTTGTAGTGGTAGCAGAAGGTTTGGCAGGCTTAGTAAGGCAAGCTTGTAAGGCTAACTTGCTCTCAAGGCTTAAGATTGGTAGAAAGGAAGTTGAATTATGCATTCTCCAGTTTGCAAACGACACTGTGTTCTTCTGTGAGGACTCCTACACCAATGTGATGACCCTGAAGTCCATCCTTAGGGGGTTTGAGTTGGCTTCAGGGTTGAAGATTAATTTCCACAAGTCAAAATTAGTAGGTATCAATGTTCAGAGTTATAATCTCGCTTGTTACACGAAGACTCTAAATTGTACGCAGATGGGTTTGCCGTTTAGTTATCTGGGACTTGAAGTGGGAGGAAACCCAAGGAAGAAAAAATTCTGGGAGATTTTTATCTATGGCAGGGAAAATTTGCTTAATTAAATTGGTCCTTACCTCTACCACGCTTTATTACCTGTCCTTGTTCAGAGCACTGGTTGCGGTCTGCAAAAGCATCACTAGAATACAAAGGAGGTTCCTCTGGGGTTTGGGGAAGGAAAATGAGTCAATCTCGTGGGTTAGTTGGAAAGTGTTGTGTAAACCAAGAGAGGAGGGTGGTCTGGGGTTGAGAGACATCTGGATGTTTAATTCTACGCTACTGACTAAATGGAGATGGCGTCTTATGGGGGGAAGAGCAAGGGAGATGGAAGGATTTGTTGGTATCAAAGTATGGCTTGAGTTCAGAAGCCTCGCATTTACCAGTGAAACTTCAATCGTGGTGGTGGAAAGACTTACTCAAAGTCTGTAGGGAGGGTGGAGGAGACGAATGATTTCTTAAAGAAGTTGGATGGAATATAGGTTGTGGAGACAAAGTAAAGTTCTGGGAAGATGTATGGATTGGGAATTCTAACCTTAAATCTATATACCCCAGACTGTATTCTCTATCTTTGAATCAGGGGCAAAAGGTAGAAGAGGTTGGAGATTGGGATCATTCGGTATGGCAATTGTGCTTAAGATGGAAGCGTGCAAGATTTGAATGGGAATCTAAGCTGGAAGAAGAACTAATGACCTACCTGGCCACGACCAAGTTGTGTAAAGAAGAGAAGGATGTCCAAGTGTGGGGAAATGATGAAATAAGGTGCTTCTCCGTGAGTTCTACTTATAAATGCTTGGCCAAACAAGGAAGTGGTCCACAATATGATGTGTTTAAATACCTTTGGAAGGCCAAAGGATTCCCAAGTGTGGTGTCTACAACATGGAGAGTCTTGACGGATAGCCTACCAACTAGAGAACGCTTGGGTAGGAGAGCGGTGACTATGAACACTTCTCTATGTGCCTTATGTCAAACCAAGGAAGAATCCTGCCAGCATCTTTTCCTGCAATGTAAACATGCCATGAGTGTCTAGATCATGTGCTACAAATGGTTTGGTATCCTGTTTGTCCAACATAAGGACATAAAATCCCACTTTGGGAGCTTCCATCTATCCCAGGTTAGTAATAAACAAAATATGGTCTGGAAAGGGGTTTGGACAGCAGTTGTTAGGTGTATCTGGGATCAAAGGAATGTGGTGTTGTTTAAGCAAGGTGTAGTAGATGCGGAAGAGATGTTTCAAAAGGCTCAAATTAAATCCTGGCTATGGATGAAGCACAAATCAATCTCTTTTAATTACTCCCTTGTGGATTGGATTCTGAATCCAATGATCTGCATTAAAAGCTTCAAGTGAGTGGGTTAGGAAGGCGTTTTGCCATGGCGAGGAAAGTGGGAGGTGCTGCAGGTGGGCGTGGAGTGATCTAATGCTGTGGAAGGTGAAGGAAAGAAGTCGGTGTGAGGGTGATGCAGTAGAAGTTTCGCTCCACCGAGTTAGAAGATGTAGTACTCCCAATTTCATGTAGGAAACTCATAGAATGGTGCAATATCCATGGTGAACCCGAGGGAGTAGAGTGGATGAAGAACAAAGAAGATGGTTTGTGTAGATGAAGCAGAAGTTGAATACGTTGTAGTTTATACATCTAATAGATGTTGTTGCACAATGCATATAAGCTCTTGATACCAAGGTTAGTAAAACAAAGATGGCTTTGATTCTGGCCAACTCTGACCCAGTTTGTGTGAACCAGTCAAGACTTCTGTCACTGCAGCAACTCGTAATCGGGTGAGGTGGTCTATAAAAGGAGTGGGCCTTTGAACAAGTTGTGTATGGTGCAAGGTGATGAATTTGTGTTGAATTATGATATGCAACTTTAACCCAAAGTTGTGTGACCCTTAAGTCAATTCTATTGGGAGGCTGATATTGCTCTGGTGGGAAGTACGGGCCAGTCTCGTAACAATAAGCGGAGTCTCTAGTAGACATAGGCAGGGTATTATGGGACTGCAACAGAGGTCATGCAATCAAGGAGCAGCACCTACAAGGTGTTGTACTGTGGCAATAAAAGAAGTGTTATAGGGGAGGATGGAGCGTGGAACAAGGCATCTAGCAAGGAACGAGTGTCAAACCTCTGTATTGAGCATGGTGGTTGGGTGCTGAGGAGTTCGGTGTGCAGATGTTGTCATGTGCAACACTCTGCTGTTTGGTATGCTGGAATTGAATGTGGGGATGTGCTTATTTCACTTCATTCAGGTTTGAAGCCACTGTTTTTGTGCTTTTCTGATTGCTAGTGGTTCTGATTGACCTAAGGCATGTGCTGGTTTCTAGTAGCCTACAGGTTGTTTTACTGCATTAATGATTGTGTGAGTCTAGTAGGTGCTCTATGGTGATCAAGAACCAAAAGCTTCTGTTGTATGGAGTTCTTGACTATTGTATACGGGTTGGGACACCCCCGAAGTGTCCCATTTTAATTTTATTTATTATTTGTTGATAAAAAAAAATCAACAATTGCTAATTTATTATGAACATCCTCAAAACAAAGAACACAACTGAGGGTAAAGCTTTAGTGCTCTATAAACATACATACGAGTCCTTATTTTCCTCTACCAGATTGTTATGCATCAAACTATATGCGAATTTGACGGTGTAACCACCTTTTTCATCCTTCTTCCATGACCATTCATTCAACTTTGTGCTTGAATTTTAATTTTCTTAATCCGTGATAGGGGCTAAAATACATTAGAAATCATAGGTCAATTAGCATGCATTTTGTATAGGAAGTGTATAAAAATGAATGGAAAACATACTAAATCCATCCATAGACAACTACAATCAAGGAAGAAGTAGAAGAAGAAATCTGCAGAAAATGACAGAAAAACAACAAAACATGATACAAACCAAGCCAACAAGGAGATGACCAAGGATGCACATTACCATTCACACCATGAGAAGTCATCTCAACAATCAAATGATGAAGACCTCACCAAGGATCTAGCAGACCTCATCAGTGGGAGAAATGCACAAAAACCAGAGCATGTAATGTTCTTCATGCTGATCTTCTTAAGAATAAAACAAGTTGTAAATAAATTGGGCTCACTTGAGGGATCCAAATAGCGAGATAGGCAAATAATAGGTTCCTTTAGCATAAATAGGAGTGCTCATAGCAAAATCGTCTTGATTCAAGTCCACTTTTTCAAGACAGGGCATCTAGGTTTAGGAAGTTGGCCTAGTTTCTAGAAGAATGAGCCTTAGGTGAGGTTTTGACTTAAGTCAATGACCTAGGTCGCCCCTTTTAGACCTTCCTATCCTACCCTTGCTTTTCTTGCTTTGCAAGGCTCTCAGAAGGGCATAAAGCTCCTTATCATAGGTTGAGTAATTAAGATGACTCCCCTTGAGTTTCTCACTAAAGTAAGCTATGGGGTGACCCACTTGAAGGAGGATAGCCCGAATGCCTATGTTGGAGGCATCACATTCAATTTCAAATGTCTTAGTAAAGTTGGGAAGTGCTAAAATGGAGGCCTTGGTCAATTTATCTTCCGAAGTCTCAAAAGATTTTTCTTGTTCTTAACCCCATTTAAACACCACATCCTTCTTTACTATGACATTGAGAGGTGCGACAATGGTACTAAAGTCTTTCACAAACCTTATATAAAAACTAGCAAGGCCATGAAAGCTCCGTACCTCACTAACAATGGTGGGTGTAGACCAATGTCTAATTGCTTCAACCTTTTCTTCATTTATATGCACCCCTTTTGAACTCACAAAAAACCCTAAGAAGTCTATGTGATCTATTGGAAACACACATTTTTCCGGATTAGCATACAATTTTTCCTTCCTAAGGGTTTCTAATACTTGCCTAACATGCTCCTTATGGTCCTTTAAAGACAAACTATATATGAGGATGTCATCAAAATAGACCACTACAAACTTGCCAATGAAAGGTCTTAAGACATGGTGCATACGTCACATGAAGTGCTTGGAGCATTGGTTAAGCCAAAAGGCATGACTAACCACTCATATAAACCAAATTTGGTCTTAAAGGAGATTTTTCATTCATCTCCCGGTTTAATCTGAATTTGGTTATAACCACTCTTAAGATCAATTTTGGTAAATGCACTACAAAAAATCGTGTAAAAAGTGGCGGTTATTAATAACCGCCAGAAATTTCAATATAATACGTCATTTGACTAACTACCACAATTATCTTTCAAAATATGTCATTTTCAACTGTCACAATTATCCTTCAGAATAAAAACAAGTTTTTCTTCCCTAATTATTTCAAATTATTTTTAAAAATATTTTTGGTAACCGAAATTAGTTTATTCCTAATTATTTTTTGAAAATCTGGTTTGACTAAACAGTCAAACCTCTCTTTCTGCCTAAACACGAACCCTTTCTCCTCACGAACCCCTTTTCCTCACCAACCCTCACAATCAAACCCTAAACGCTCAAACCTCTCTCTGTCTAAACTCGAAGCCCTAAACGCTGAAATGCTCCTCACGAAGTTGTCGCGAAGCTGTACGAAATCATTTCGCGATTATCCGAAATTGCCACCATCGGCGCCTCCGCGGAAGGATTTGTTCAGGTTTGTTCACATTCTTTCTGAGTTCGATTTATCTAATGTTCTCTTATTTGATTGGATTGGATTGGTATGGTTTTCTTCTGTTGAATTTTGGGTCTTAGTTTCAGTTGTGATGAATTTCATTTTGGTTTGTTGTCTTAATGGTTTGATAAATTAACTCTAGCAATTTGTAATTTGTGGAGCACGACTCTTCACTGAAGAAGATTACGTAGGTAGAGTTGAAAATCTTCATTTGTTTTCCTCTTTACATTTCTATGTTCCTAGTTGTTTATTATTCAATGACAGTAGAAGTGTCTTTAAAATTTTACTGAGTTAGCATAAATGGTTATAAAAGTGAAGAAAAATTCATTAGATAAACTATTAAACTATAACTTTGAATAGTTTGTCTTGTAAACCCACCTCCATCCTCTGCATAATGAAATACAAAATGTAGATTTGACATATTATGGAAAATTAGAATATATAATTGAGCTTAATTACTATGGTCATTTTAAGGTTACCTTGTTCAAATGTAAATGGGCTGACACCACAAGTGGCTGGGGGTTGAGGAAGGATCCTTGGGGTTTAACTTGTAATAATTTTTCAAGGTTAATTCACACGGGAGATCGTGAGGAGCATGATCCATGCATTGAAGCTTCACAAGTTAAAATGGTATATTATATAGATGATGAGGTGAATAAGCAATGGTCAATTTCTGTCCATTTGAAACCACGAGACTTGTATGATATGGGAGAAGGAGACGGTGAAGTTTGTGAAGTAGAATCGTGTCCACAATAAGACTTAAATGAATTTTTAAGCAACTCTGACCATTTGGCATTATTTAGGGAGGATGAAGATGATGAATTACTAAATGAGGACAACAATGATGATGAACTTCATGAAAATGACTCGATGTCAGTAATAATAACCTTGGTTCAACTGCACTATTAATATGTTAATTCATCTACTATGTGCATGTATGAAGCTTTTAATATATCTTCACTTTTAATATATCTTCACTTTTAAATTATGTTGTTGATTACTTCATTTTCATGTGCAGATATGCCTAAACCTAAAAGGATCAAGAACTTGGTTAAGTCAGTTGTTGGTTCAGACAAATCTGTGGCCAACTATGTGTTAGAATGTATGGCTTTAAACGAGAGGGGGATGAATTGTTTAAAGGGGGTTTTCGAAAACTTTTTAAGCTAGAATGAAATTCCTTTCAAGAAACCAGATTAGGAATTCAGTTAGCCAAGAAACAAAGCTCAAAACAGTAAAGCACCAGAAAAACAATCGGTTGTTTCGTAGAAACAATCAGTTGTTTATACCAGTAAAAATAACAACTGAATTTAAAGAGTTTAAGGAAGAAAGAGATGCACAAACAGTTTATACTGGTTCACTCTTAAACCAAGAGCTACATCCAGTTTCTCAGAAACCACTGGGGAATCCACTAAGTAATTAAAACCAGATTACATACACACACCACCAAAGAAGTGACCTTGATCCCCTCAAGAAACACATTTCCTTTGGCTCGGCACACACACCAAGAATGTTGATCTTGACATCCTCAAGAGCACACAATCCTTCTTGGCTTTACAACACCAGAATGAACAAAGTATTCAGAACGAATTACACTTGTTACAGAATGAACTGAAATCAATACAAATGTCATCCTATTCCACTCTCTCTTGATAAACCAAAGCTCAAAGGTGAAAACTCAAATCTTTGAAAAGCTCTTTGTGAAAAACTCAAATCTATATTTCTATCTTGTTGTTTTTTATAAAACTTAAACAAACTATTTATAGCATTTAAAGAATGGTCAAAGCATTTAAAGCATGAGCGTATTCGGTTATAAAATCATTTAAAGCTCACTTAACTAACAAAACTGTTTCTATTAGGATTTTCAAACAAACAATCGATTGAAAGTGTGAATCAATCGGTTGTTTAGGTTTGACAGCAAGTCAACCAACCAAAACTGTTTTCAAACTTTTCAAAAACACCTAAGTATAAAACAATCGGTTGTTTCGACAAAACAACAGGTTGTTTTTCACTTAGTTTGAAAAACACTTTAAACTTAAAATATTTGAAAACACTTAAGCTTTAAATTCAACAAAGAGTGGATTACAAAGATAAACTACCCAGATCCTACTCTAAAACACAACAGCAACTTCAAGCAACTTCAGCCTTCCATCAAACGCTAGGATTTGGATTCTTCAAAGCTTTTATCACACTTGATTCAACAATCTCCCCCTATTTGATGAAGACAAATCCATGGTTGTTTGTGTTGGACTTGTTTGAATCTAAAGCAGTTTTTGCATAAACAACGTTTAAGCAATATACAACATCTATGGCAGCAGGTTAGAGCAGTACAAAAAAAATTTGTGTTTTGCTTAACCAAAACAACAGAAAAACCAGCAGCCAAAACCAACCAAAATCAGCAGCAAAACAATAGAAACATTAATCACTTAAACAGAGAGAGTTTGCAGAATTAAAGACAACACAGCATAACATCTCCCCCTATTTTTCTTCACAAATAAACTATAAGAAGAGATAGAACATAAATTGTTCCAGATAAAACAGAATTTAAAAGAAATAACACTTAAACTGGTACAGAGCAAAAACAATTGGTTGTTTCGAGCATTCAACCGGGTGTTTTTCTTCAGTCATCCTTGCCATATTGCAACTCAAAGATCTGGTTCTGAACAACTTCATTTTGTTCATCCAGGGTCAGAATACGAGTGTCCATGCTCTGGAATATGTTGTCAATGCTCTGGAAATTGGTCACACAAAGATCGTGGAGATTTCTTTGATTTTCAGCAAAGCCATCAAGCCTATTGACCATGTATCTTTCAAAAGAAGACATAGAAGGAATCTCATCCCCTTGATGTCCTGCACTTGTTCCAGCATCAAAGTTAGTTGTAGGTTGTTCTTCATTGTGGATATCCATATCAACAACTTGATCTTCTTCATCAAAATCAGCAGCTGCAGCACTTGATGAACCACCATGATCACCATCTTTGCTCACCCATCTTCCATTTATCTTGGTGAATTCCATCTTGCTTAGTGAACCATTATTCATTTCTTGTGTTGATTTAACCAACTCAGAGGTCTAATCTTCAAAATAGAGCAAGAATTTAGAGATTAAAACAACATAGGGATAGTGGTAGTCACTTAACCTCGTGGAATTTTGCATATGTTCTTTGATGATATGAATCTAGTTGATCTTGATCTTCTTCATGATGCAGTAGATATTGTACCAATCAGGTCATCGGGTGTGACGACGTATTTCGCAAGTGACTACGTGCGGCGTGCTTAGCGGGACACGTGGACAAGAGAAAGATGAATGGTCTGGCAGTGAGCATAGTCGCCGTTTGTGGAAGTGGCGTTCTGCAGTATACATAGTCGGTCGACGCCAGGTTTTTGTGTCATCGTTGTGCTAGATAATGGAAGATCAGGTGGTCTGACATCGCCACAAGAAGCACATCGCCGGGTTTCCCAGTAAACTTAGTTGAAGCTGTTGGAGGTTCAGGCGAGTAAGTTCAAGCGTGTAAGTTCAGTAAAGATGATTGTTACGTCAGCATAGAGCATGAAGGTCGAGTGAGTTGGAGGAAACAACTTGCTCATCGACGACGGGATTCCCAGAGTGGACATTCGTCGATGGCGAGGTTTCCTCAGCTAGAACACGCATGGCGTAGCAATGAGGAGAGTGGCACTTGCAACAAGCGATATCACAGAGACGGTGTACTTTGTTGCATCCGATACTCGCCTTGTCGGGTGGTGTTCCAGAGCGTGTTACGTGCTAGATTACTCCTTGAATAGGAGGCTTGACTATGCGACTGGTTACTACATAGAAATGACGCTCAAGTTACCCCAGACCAGATGATGACACGTGTAGGGTTGGGTACTACCAGTTACCCCAACCCAGATGACGACACGTGTAGGGTTGGATGCTACATAGAAATGACGCTCAAGTTATCCTAGCTCAGATGATGACACGTGTAGGGCTGGGCGCTACCTGATACCCCAGCCCAGATGATGACACGTGCAGGGTTGGATGCGAGCCACGCTTCCAAAGCGTAACTGCCTGGAGAGAGAAAAAACCTAGGTATAAAGGTAAACTTAACAAAATTTGCAGAGGTACGTTCATTACGGCTCATTGTTTTTTGGCTGAGTGCACTTTAGTACGGTTCTACAGAACTTAGTTTTCTCTCAGTTTTTGGGTGTTCTTGTTATTGACTTGAGCGTCGGAGCGCCACCGGCCGCAGAGGCGTCATCTTGTGTTTTCAGGTTCTCGGAGAGACAATCTGTAGCATGGAATTGAAGGGCACGTGGTGTCAAAGCTGGTGAGAGAAGATCGTGACGAGGCATTGTTCTTGTGCTTAGTCAACCGACAGGATCAGATATAAACAAGATCTTCTTCTGTTAAAACAGAATGGTTGCTCCCCCTTGGAGTTAGAATCCAAGTAACAATAAGAGCCAGCACCCTTTCATCTAACTTCAAGCCTCCAACAAAACAAGTTCTCCCTTGGGCTTGTTGATTCTTCAAACAGCTCTTGTAGTATTGGACTTTGTTGAAATCTTCCACAACACCAAGATTTCCTTTATTAATCCTTAGACCAATATACTTTAATCCAGTTACTGCAGCCCATACATCATGGGTAATCTCCATGTCTACACCTTTCACATGAGAAACAAGGTTGTTTCCTTCAAACTTAAGGTTGGTGTAGAATACCCGAATCAAATCTGGGTATATGTTTCCCTTCATCTCCAGGAATCTTCTCAGCAACTAATCCTTGAGAAGCTTTCTCACATTGTCCAGCTTTTGGCTTTTCAGCCAATCAAAGGAGACAACTTTTGGGTTATTGGTCACCTTTGTGCTTGTCTCAAAATGATATCTCTCAATGAGCTCATTATCCCTTGAAAACTAGCCCTCAAACCTCCCTCCAGACCTTACAACCCTTGTTTTGATCCTCTTTGATGTAGGTGGAGTGAACTCCATGATAGCAGAAAAAAGAGGCAAAGGCTCACACACAGAAAGAGCAAGAGATGTTGCAAGAGATGACTAAATTGGTTGTTTTTGTAAAAGAGAACTGCTGCACCAAATTTTATAGCATAACAGAATCGTACAGTGATCAAATGGTATTAGTGGGTTTCAGTCTTCAAGAAGAAAAGACTGGACCAAGACCTGCACAGAAAACATCACAAAAGAGCAAAAAACCACATGGTCATCACATGTGATCTTTGACTAGTCATAAAGGCTCTTGAATTTTCAAGATATGGAATATATTCCTTTATGACATGTTGTAACTTCCTCCATAACACAATCAGGCTTTCAAGACAGCTTTATTGACTCAGGATCCTTTCATAATTGAGATCTGCAATAGACAGAAAGAATAGAGGCATTAATTCAATTCTTTCACAATGCTGTCAGAAAAGAAACAATCGGTTGTTTCGAGGAAACAATCAGTTGTTTTTCTGCAGCAATAAAACAGAATTTGAAATTTTGTGCATAAGCATAGAAAGGTTCAAGATAGATGTAAATGCTCATTTGAAAAAGACAATTTAAACATGAATTAATAATTAAAAACAAAGGCAAAGATAAAGAAGGTCTTATCCTTTTACGAAGTCCCTTCAATGAGTCATTTGTGTGTGATCAATGAGCTTCTTTTGACATTTGAAAATGCTTGGACTAGTACACACCCCTAATTCAATTCTAGTCTTAATCCTTTCCTTCCAAGAACCTGATCAGATGACTTAGAGCCTCATATTCTTCTAGTTTCCCTGCATAAAAATGAATTAAAGCAACAAGGTTTGGTCCCCTTACAGATGTGGGTCCATTTGATTTATTTTTAACATTTGAAATCTCACAACCTTTGGGAATCCATTTCATAAAACCTCTGGGAACATAATATTTCCTTATTTTGCAGAATCTGACAAAATGACCTCTTTTCATGCAATAAAATCATGTAACAACCGATTGTTTCGACTTAACAATCGGTTGTTTTATTAGCAGTTTTGAAAATTTCTTTGAAAAATTATCTTGCTTGTTCTGTGGATTAAAACCTAATCCAGCTCTTCCAAAAACACAATTTTGAGATGCCAAGACATTCTCAAAGTTGGATTTTCCCTTTGAAAGCTTGTCCACAGTTCTAACAAGATAATGTACTTTCATTTCAAGATTTTCACAATTTTCATAAGCAAGAGAGTCACACACATGAGAAGAGTTTTTGCAATGTTTTTCAATTTTTTCAAACTCAATTTTTGATTTTTCCAGCTCTTCTTCAAGTGTCTTAACCCTCTTTTCAAGCCAGGTGTTAAGCCCTTTCAAACGATTGTTTGAGAGAAGCAATCGGTTAGCTTCTTCATGAGTTTCTTGAAAAACTTGAAGCAATTTACTATAATTTTCAGCACTTAGGGAAGCACATGAACTTACATTGCTTGAGCTACATGACTCATCATCTCCTTCTGCAATCAAGCATATGTTTGCTTTTTCATCTTCACTTGATGAGGAGCTTAATGAGGAGACTTCATTTTCATCCCAAGCAATATATGCTCTTCTTGATTTTCCCTTTTTCTCCTTGTAGCTTGATTTCTTTTCATTGCTTTCTTTGTTTGGGCTATCAGCTTTTATGTGCCCTTGTTCACCACAACCAAAGCAAGTATAATTGTTATAATTAAAATCACTAGTTTTCTTGTTGCCATACCTTTCTTTGTTGGCTTCTTTGTTGCGATTTGTCTTCAAGAATCTACAAACTTCTTGGACAACAAACTAAGGTTTTCTTCTTCACTTTCATCACTTGACTCTTGCTTGCTTTTGTGCTTGACAACTTTCAAGGCAATGCTCCTCACATGCTTGTCTTCACTTTCTTCAACATTGAGTCTATTCATTTCTAAATCATGTTCTCTAAGCTTACCAAACAATGAAGATGTTGTCAAGGATGTCAAATATTTTGATTCAGAAATTGTTGTCACCTTAGGTTTCCATGATCTATCAAGACACTTGAGGATCTTGATGTTTAGTTCTTCTTTATCAAAGGTTTTCCTAAGGCTCATAAGGTGGTTGATGATGTGGGTGAACCTATTTTGTACTTCAGCGATTGACTCCCCCTTAAGCTGTCTAAACATTTCATATTCCTGAATTAGAGTATGCTTTCTAGCTCTCTTCACATCATTGGTTCCTTCATGAGTCACCTCCAAAGTGTCCCACATCTCCTTGGCCAATGAGCATTGAGAAATCCTGAAAAATTCATCCGAATTCAAGGCAGATGTTATGATGTTCTTAGCAATACAATCAAATTTGACCTTCTTGTTTTCAGAATCAGTCCATTGAGACCAAGGTTTTTCAATGGAAGATCCATCTTTTTCAAATTTTGGAATAAAATGGCCATTTTCAATTGCATCCCAAATTCCCTTGTCAAGAGATTCAACAAAGATTTTCATTTTGACTTTCCAGAGTTGATAATTCAAACCACAGAATAGAGGTGGATTACAAAGATAAACTACCCCAGATCCTACTCTAAAACACAACAGCAGCTTCAGCCTTCCATCAGATGCTAGGATTTGGATTCTTTAAAGCTTTGATCACACTTGATTCAACACTATGTAAACATTAATTCTACGCCTTCTACTACACAACAAGAACTACTTCTACAAGTCCATTTGGATCTCCACTACCACAAGCTTCTCAATCTACTCATCAACAAACCTCACAACCTACACAACCACAAACTTCACAAGTTCCACAATCACAAGCTTCACAAGTTCCACAACCACAGACTGAATTTGAAAATCTTGAATCATCTGAATATGTACTTCCAACAACTTTTGAATATGCACAAGCACAACCAACTTCTAAGTCTGAACCTGAAAGATTCCAACCAAGAAAATCAAGGCAATCAAACCACTATTGGTTTGTTGATGCTATAGGTAAAATCTTTTATTTTATTTTTCTTTACATGTAATAAGTTTCACTACACATGAAATAATGTATTTGGATTTTTATAGATGGGGAATGAGTTAGTCAAAAACTAAAGGTGAAGGTTAAGGATGCTCATAACTTACCTAACAGATTACGTGTGGTGGTGAACTATGATGACAATTTTCAACCAATTGGAGAAGCATCTGGTCTACTTGCTGGAGTTTGTGGACAGCTAGCAATAAATCATGTATTGTTCCCTATTAGTTTTGAAAAGTGATAAACTTTGCCAGATACTTACAAGGATACAGTGTGGGAGAGTGCACTAAAGGTAATATAACTTACATTGAAATAACTTTAATTTATTCAATACATTTGGACTAACTTCTTTTCTTTTTTTGAAGTCTCGATTTTGTTTCAAAGTAAATGAAGATTTCGCTAAAAGAGATGTTATATTTAAAATTGGGAAACTGTGGAGGGAATACAAATGCAAACTTTGGAATGAATTTTATGACCCACTTATGAGCAGAAGTAACCTCATCAAGAATGTTCTAGCTAGATTAAACATGGAACAATGGGTTGTTTTTGTTGATTATCGTTTGAGGCCTTCTATAGTGGTATGGCAAACTCTATTTTTTTTTATTGTCAATAAGCTTACTTTAAGTTTACACAAAACTGATTTTATTTTCACTTTTTAGAACATGTGTAATAGAAATAGAGATATAAGGAAGAGACAAATTATTCCGCACACTGGTGGTGCTATGTCTTTGTCAAGAAGAAGAAATAATTTGGTATTTGTTTACTTATGTTGTGCTCTCTATTTTAATATATTACAATTTCCACCACATTATACTTATATTATTATTGTTGAACATATAGAAAATTGAGACTGATAAAAATATTGGACAAGCTGAAATGTGGAAGATCACACATAAGAGGAAAAATGGCACATATGTTAATGATGAGGCGCTGGATATTGGGGTAAGTGTTTGGACTGCTTTGATGATGATGTATTGATCATGATGATATACTGGACTACTTTGATGATGATGTATTGATGATGATGATATATTGGACTGCTTTGATGATGATGTATTGATCATGATGATATACTGGACTGCTTTTATGATGATGTATTGATCATGATGATATATTGGACTACTTTGATGGTGATGTATTGATCATGATGATATACTGTATTGCTTTGATGATGATGTATTGATCATGATGATATATTGGACTGCTTTGATGATGATATATTGGACTGCTTTGATGATGATGATGCAAATGCTCATGCTGTTTGGAATCTATGTTGTAGTTGTAGTTGAGAGTTCAACCATTTGATTATGTTTATTGCTGCCATAATATATTCTAACAAGTATAAGTTGTTCTTTAGATTATTTTCAATTTTATCTAGGAAAAATTGATGAACTAATGTTGACAAATCCAAAAGGTGGTTCAGATATATCTCCAGAAGATCCAATTGGTGTCAAATTTGGTAAGGAGCATCCTGGTCGAGTTAGAAGGCTATCATATGGAGCTTGTCTCAGTCTTGCTTTAAAAGGATCCACAACAAGGTTAAGTGGTATGAACCGTGCTTCCTCTAGTTCAACTTCGTCAAATGTGGAGGACAAGGTAACTCAAATGGAAAATGAGCTTGCAACTGTGAAAAATCAAATGAACACTTTGCTTGCATATATTGCTTCAAGAAAAGATGTTCCGGAACATTTTGTTGCAATGACAGCTAATTTGGTTCATGCATCCACCAATGAGGTATTAATATATTTAAATATTTATTTATGTCTTTTATTTTATAATTATAAACATACAAATTCATTAACTTAAAATTATTTATTTCAGGCATCAGATTATGGAAGTGGTGTTCCATCACCTAATCAAGTAATAGGATCAAGTGCTGGAAGCAAAACTGATTAGGGATGTGTGTTTTAATTTTAAACTTGATTAGGGATGTATGAACTTTTGAACAATTATGTGTTGTAATTTTAAACTTGATTAGGGATGTATGAACTTTTATGTGTTTTAATTTTCAATTACATATAAACTTTTGAACATTATTATGTGTGCTTTAATTTTCAATGAAGTGAATGAATGATTATAACTTTATACATTATTTTATTTTATTATGAAAAAGTTGTGGTTAAATTTTATAATTGTATAAAACAGATTATAAAAAAGATTATAAAAAAGTGGTGGTTAAATTTTATAATTGTATAAAACAGAATATAAAAAAGTGGTTAAATTTTATTTATTCAAAATTAAAATTACTTCAGTTAAAAATGTCACTACTTACGTATATTTCTTCAATGAATGTAAATTGCGACACTTATAACTGACACTACTTACATATAAAAATCGTCACTACTATGTATTTAGACTATTTGTTGTAATTTCAATGGAATAATAGAAGAGATATTCATTCTCATATCTTTTGCCTTCCTTTTATTCTTTTGTTCATCTTTGTTCTCTTTGGTTCATCTCGGTTCTATTTTATAATATGGTATCAGAGCTCTAATCAGAGTTCTGGTTGCTACATTTATCCATGGGTAAAGTTGTTGATCCGTCATAAGATCTTTGTTCACCTTACTATGTTAGTTCATCAGGTAATTCATCCTTGAATATAGTTTGCTCTCTTGTTACACAACAAGAGAGGCAAATTTTTGGTGATCAATTCAGGGCAATGAAAGTATACAGAAAAGGAAGCTATGGAAGAGGATATACTTCCAAAATTTGCAGTCATTGTAGAAAGACTGGGCATACCATTGATACATGCTATAAAAAACATAACTTTCCACCTCATTTCAAGTTTAAAAATCAAAACCATGATCAGGATCATACTAATGTCGTTTTTCAGAATACAAATTTTAATAATAATGAGCAGAATCATAAAGGTTCAAAGTTAGAAGTGGAGTCTCAACAAATTGGTTTTACTCCTAAGCAGTATCAAACATTGTTAGCTCTTTTACAACAGGTTAAATCCAATGGCAATGTTTCTAGTTAAGTCTTTGTTATTCCTTCCAACAGGACAACATAAACTGGTAATAACTTTATTCCTTCCTTCAGTTCTTGGATTATTGATAGTGGTGCTACTGATCACATTTGTTCATCCTTAACTTATTTCACTTCATATCATCAAATTAATCCTATTTTTGTCATATTACCAAATGGAAATCAAGTCATTGTCAATTATTCTGAAAGTGTTTTTCTCAATCAAAATTATATCATAGACAATGTTTTGTATATTCCTTTCTTCACTTTTAATCTTCTTTCAATAGCAAAATTAATTGATGAACTATCTTGTGTTCTTACCTTTGACTCTAATGGTTGTCACATTCAGGACAAAAACTCCTTGAAAATTATTGGCTTTGCTAAGATGCAAGATAGACTTTATATACTCAAGATCTCATCTTACCAAACACTTCAAATCAAAACCATTAAATCTACACACGTCATCAATATTGTTAATGTTTATGCTAGTAATCTAGAAATTCATTGGAATTTTTTATTAGGTTATATTTCAAATAAATGTATTGATGTTATCAAGAATAAATTTCCTTTTGTTCAATATAACAAATCTTTTGTTTGTGATGTTTGTCATTTTGCAAAGCAAAAAAGACTTCCATTTCCTATTAGTACATCTAAATCAGAAAAAAAAAAATTGATTTGATTCATGTAGATATTTGGGGACCATAATCAATACCATCAATTCATGGTCATAAATATTTCTTGACCATAGTTGATGACTATTCGAGGTACACATGGATTTTTCCTTTAAAACAAAAATCTGAAGTTGTCAAGGTTTTGAAAAAAATTGTTGTTTTTGTTCAAAGACAATTTGAGACAACAATAAAAATAATTAGAAGTGATAATGGGTCTGAATTTGTCATGACTAATTTCTTTGTCAATGAAGGAATAGTACATCAAATATCATGTGTTAATACTCCACAACAAAATAGTATAGTTGAAAGGAAACATGGTCATTTATTAAATGTAGCAAGAGCTCTCTTGATACAATCTCATTTACCCAAAATTTCTTGGTCATATTATGTGATACATGTTACGTATATTAAAAACATGTTTCCCACACCTCTTTTAAATTATTATTCTCCTCATGAAATGCTTTACAAAACTAAAGCATATTTTAATGGATTAAAGGTGTTTGGTTCTTTATATTATGCTAGAACTTTGTCAATAAATAGATGAAAATTTGATCCAAGGGCATCAAAATGTGTTTTCAATGGTTTTAAAAGGAGCTCCAAGTCTTGGTTTATTTTTCTCTTCCAACACATCTGGTCATCTCAAAGCCTTTTGTGATAGTGATTGGGGCACATGCAGTAATTCAAGACAGTAAATGACTGGTTTTAGTTTGTATCTTGGGAGTTCTCTCATATCCTGTAAATCGAAGAAGCAAGGAACAATATCGAAGAGTTCTTGTGAAGCTGAAAACAGGGCAATGACCACTGTTACATGTGAAATTCAATCGCTAACTTATCTTCTTCAAGATTTCAAAGTTCCTTTTGAACAACCATCTCTTTTATACTGTGTCAATGACTCGGCAAGATACATTGCAACAAATCCAGTGTTTCACAAGCATACGAAACATATAGAAATAAATTGTCACGTAGTTAGAAAAAAATTAACGAAGGGTCTTATCCATTTGCTTCCCATTTCCACCACAAAGCAACTGGCTGACATTTATACTAAAGCTATAAGTCCTCAATCTTTCAAGAGTATTTGTTTCAAGCTGGGTCTCATCAATTTTGTTCCCCAGCTTGTGGGGTATTAAAGGATATGGATACAAAAGTTATAGAAGGATGTTAATATTAATTGTATTTTTTCTAATTCTTAATTGTTTCTCTTTATAGAGGTGGTGAATGACCTTTATTTCGTATTGTGATTCTAGTATTTATTTATTGATTGATTTTTTTTCTTCTTTAACTAGACCTAGAATGAGTGTATTGTTTGTATATATTCAAACTATTTATTTTAATTTCTGTTAGGTCATGAGCCTGACCCGATGTTTGGTCATTTATGGGTCGTTTCTCGACCTATGTATCTAACATTATGAGGGAGTACAATTAAAGGGATCTCAATCAATTAACTTTAGTCACTCATAAGGTATAATCATGACTAAAGGTGGAGAGATTACAATTCGATCTATATATACTATATTACGCGCTCTACAGAAATGAGAATCTAATATATGACCTAATTATCATCTAATAAACAACACAGGGAGTACTCTCAACTCCTATTTCATATTATACTCATTATATTTAGGAGGAGCCCCTCTCGTTTCCCGAAGGTTGAATCACTTGAAGGGAGACCACCACCAGAAGCTCATCCAGATGCCGACCAACCTTGAGTTGGCTAGAACATTTGGCGCCTACCGTGGGGCTAGGTAAAACTTTTCCTACCTCCACGATATATATAATTTTCCTTGTTAACATAGGTAGCACACGCCACTCATGAAAGAGTCATTCTAACATAGTTGATGCAGTTCGTCGCCACCATTCCAAGTACACAGACGTTGTTCATTGTTATTTTAATTTATGATTAATCACCTTGAACACAAAAATCAAATTGTAATAGAAAAATATGTGAATAGATGAATGGAGTAAAATGGTCATATCGTTATGCTATAAATTGATTTGGTGTTCATGCTTTGTCACATAAAATTATTCGGAAATTTTATAGATAAAAAGATAATCAAACCTCTAAAGAGATATCATTATAAAGAAAGTAAAATCGAATTAAATGTGTAATAGGCATAGTTTCAGATGTATCAAATAAATTAAAATAGATGCATGTACTTACAACACTCTATGATAAGTTATTATTATTTTATAAATTAGTAATATTGCCTCTTGTGTCATCATAAAATGTAATAAGGTTTTTTTGTGTGTAATGAAGTTAATTTCTTATAAACGTTAATATACCAGAGAACTTATCTTTTATCTGATTCGATTTTGTGTTTTATTAGTATGGAAATATGTTAAAGAATGTATATTTCTACACAAGAAATGATGTTTTTGTAATTCGATATCCGAATTTATTGTTATGACTTTATTCTATTAATGTTTTGTTTATTTTCTATTTTAAAAAATTTAGTTAATAAAATATTATAGTAATGATTTATAAACGTCTCATTTTTATTTGTTTTTGTTGTTTGATTGTTGATTGAAACAGTTTAAGTATTAATTGGGTAATTAAAGAAATTAAAAGAAAGAGAAACTTTATTTTGCATGTTAATAAAATATATTTTGTAACTTAATATAAAAATAAGTAAGATTCTGTTATAAATGGGAAAGGAAATATGATCACATATTTCTAATTAAGAATATTAGCGGAATTTATGACTACATTAATAATATATTTAGTAAAAATTGGTAAAGAAAATTAGAATAATTTTTATGTTGTTATTATATATGGTGTTTATAAAAATTTCCTAAATTTTATAATTTCATTCAATAGTTTTTTTAGTTTTACAATTTATGAAAAGAAAAAAAAAATAGTATTATCACCTTGGAATTATATGAGGATGTTTATCAACATTTAAATATATTTTTATTTTTATTAAGGTGAATTTCTTTTACTATAAATAGAGAATTATCTTTTGAAAAAAATAAATATAACTTACCTATTCATCCAAACTTTTTTCTTTTTAAGTTTTTAAGGATATGTCATATTGTGTTATAAAAAAATTACTATATTACAATCCTGTTCTTATTAAAGAAAGAGTATAAAAGTAAGTGGAAGAGGGAAAAATAATGATGGAGGTACAAATTTTGTCAAATTTACTTCTTTTTATTACAACTAATTAAATATAAGTAAAATTCGATTGTTAATTTATCTAATTTATATATGGTACAATTTGATTTATTTGAAATTTATGTTGATTGAAAATAAGTTTGTTGTTCAATATATTATATGGCGGACAAGTTTGAAGTTTGTAGGAGCAGGATCGGTCCAAAGAAAATCCATGCTGATCATGGTGTCAAGCTAGATGCTTGGTCCAAAGAAAATCCATGCTGATCATGGTGTCAAGCTAGATGCTTGGTCCAAAGAAAATCCATGCTGATCATGGTGTCAAGCTAGATGTTTGGTCCAAAGAAAATCCATGTTGATCATGGTGCCAAGCTAGATGCTTGGTCGTCCAAAGAAAATCCATGTTGATCATGGTGTCAAGCTAGATGTTTGGTCCAAAGAAAATCCATGTTGATCATGGTGTCAAGCTGGATGCTTGGTCCAAAGAAAATCCATGTTGATCATGGTGCCAAGCTGGATGCTTGGTCCAAATAAAAATCCTTAATCAGGTGAAAAGTCTCACTGGACAACGCTTGAGGCTGGGGGGGGCATGTTAGGTCATGGGTCTGACCCGATGTTTGGTCATTTATGCGTCGTTTTCCGACCTATGTATCTAACATTATGAGGGAGCACAATTAATGAGATCTCAATCAATTAACTTTAATCACTCAATTAAGGTATAATCATGACTAAAGGTGAAGAGGTTACAATTCGATCTATATATACCATATTACGCTCTATAGAAATAAGAATCTAATATATAATCTAATCATCATCTAATAAACAACATAGGGAGTACTCTCAACTCCTATTTCCTATTATACTCATTATATTTAGAAGGAACCCCTCTCATTTTTCGAAGGTTGAATAACTTGAAGGGAGACCACGACCAGAAGCTCATTCAGATGCCGACCGATCTCGAGTTGACTATAACATTTCAATAGAATAATAGAAAGAGATATTATAAGAAAAAACTAGACATGAATGTTTATTATTAAACAAGAATAAAAATTTAAAAACTCGATAAAAGACCACTCAAGCCCGTGACAAATGTTGTCAATCGGCATACAATGATGAAAGACTATTATCTCATCAAAATACGTAGCCTCTGTAATATCAACATTCTCGGCAAAGGAACGAAGCATGACGAACCACTGATACTTGAAAAATACTCGCATACCCAAGGGTCTACCCGATCACTGCAACCTTTTAAAGGCAAGTCATTCTCCGCTTGATCCTCCACTTCTTCCACCACCGCAATAACACCGATTGGAAAATTTCCTTACCAGCCGGTTGCATCTGGTTGGAAGACTCTCGACTAATACTAGAAGACTCACTAAACTCCGAGAAGTTTTTGAATCTAAACATTAACTCCACATCATTTGGATACATATGCTTATTGCCGACATCCTTAGATCCTGAAAAGCCCGAGCACATAAACCATTATGAGAAGGAAAGAAAGATGTCATTTACCTCTAAGCAAAGCACCGAGAAGCCACTCAACATATCTCGGAACAAACAACTTTCACAGGGACATGCGAGAACAGTGTCCCAACATAGCCAATTTATAGGCACCAGAGGGTGGGATCCAAACGATGCAACATCTTAACCGTTAGATCAAATCCATCCAACGGTTACAATTATGTGTATTGCAATGGATGCTGGAAACGGGTTGGTTTTGGATTTGTCGGCAATGCCTTTGGATTGGGTACTGAAGGAGTTGAAGCAGAACTATGGGTGTGGACTTGCCACTGATGGATGTGACCCAGGAGCATAGGCTGAAACACCAAAAGAACCAAAGACTAGATCATTACAAACACAACTTCCTAACTAAGGTTTTAAATGTTTGTTATATATTGATATGTTAAAATGAAAATTGATGTTTTAAGTCAAGAAGATTATAAACAATGAGACTATCTCATCATAATTGCGATCATATTTGCAAAATTACATCCTACAAAACCAAAATCCCATGACCCATCATTGCTTTAATTATCTGGATAATATCACATGCCTTGTGCTCACTTACTGCTACAATCAAACAAATAACAAAAGCAATTTGTTTTCTCAATCTGATATTCATTTCACATATACATAGAATGTGTAAAACTGCCAGTTGTATAGCAACTTTATATGCATCCACACAATCCCATCTAACCAAATCATGAAAAAGGGACCAACACTGCTAATGAACACACTAAAGGAATCCGTGACCAGCAAAAAAAATGAGTAGTTGAAATCAGAACACGCGTCAACTCACTGCTATGATACAGTATGTACCAGCTCCATTTTAATTCTTCTTATTCCTTAACCTTAGCTTGAAAAGGTTTCTCACTCCCACATTTGCATATCAACCACATAACAGCAAACCAAAATATTTTTCTTTAAATACACTAACCTATAAATGAACCCTCTTTCACCCTTAACCTCCAACACCATTTTCCAAACAAAGCTATATTAAACAAGCTTAATAGTATCTCTTACCAACATTATTAGTGTCAAACTAAAGCAACAAACATATTTAGAAGAGAATAAAATTACTCACTGTCACAAGCAAAAGGGAGTTTTATTTTTGTGAAATCCAATTTGTCAGCAGTCTTTATTTCGTTGCGATTGCTCATTCCAGATAAATGGTGCACAATTGGTTATATCCATTATCAATGACATACACTAAATGGAGCGCATTTTGGAGGGATTGGAGCTAGTTGAAGATGGAGCAGAGGCATTTATTGTCATTAAATACATTTAACTATAACAGCTGCAAAACAAAACAAAATGATGACTAAGAATTTTGTCATGATCTTGATTTAGTAATCTTCATTTAGCTAACTCTGATAAAAATTTAAACAAAATCTAAAGATTTAGATTTGTTGTGTAGATTGTGGTGAGTTAGTAAGCTATGGGATTTTACACTCCTTTGTATCTAAAAGATTATCAAACAATTAATTAATTTTATATATATATATATATATTCGAAATGTAAAGAAATAAAAAAGAAAGAGTGATAGACTTATGTATCGTATCTTTTATAAACCAATAAATCTATAACTTAACACTAGAAATGTTATATAAGATTATTTTTAATACAAACACTACAAGAAATAATGATGGTAGAGTCCCTAAAAGAGCAATGCAAAGAGCAAAATAGAGATGCTACATGAGACTAGTGTGGGTTTAACGTTCCAATAGAAATGGAAGCTAATCTTTTAGTGATTATGCATTAAAGACGACCATTATTTAACTATAGTAGGTTTGGGGATACTAAGAGTGGATATAAAATTAAATAATTATTAAAAATTGGACTTTAAGCTTAACTCAACCTTATAAAACCAACTTATAAGATGAGGTTTGTACTCACTTATATACTATGAAATGTCTTAATCTCTAGTCGATGTGGGATCTCCAACACACACCCCTCTCGTCAAGGCTACCAACTCGTGTGTGGGACTATATATTATGGATGGTCCGATAACAGTCTGATAGTGGGTGGTCTGATAAGTCCAACAAACAATCACTAAATGACTTTGATACCATATTAAGAAGTAGCTTTTAACCTTAACTCAACCTCATAAAACCAACTTATAAGATGAGGTTTGCACCCACTTATGTACACTACAAGAAAATCATGAAATAGAAACAAATTTTTAGAGACCAAAATAATTAGTTGCAATAGTAACTAAATTAGAAACCATTTTAGAAACTAAAAAAAACTTGGTTTCTAAATTAGTTTCTATTATTGTTAAATAGTTTCTAAATTGGTATCTAATTAGCAACCAAGGTTTTTGCTACCAAATTTAGAAACTAAATAATTGGTAGTTAAAACCTTGGTTGCTAATTAGATATCAATTTAGAAACTATTTAACAATAATAGAAACTAATTTAGAAACCAAATTTTTTTTTTAGTTTCTAAAATGGTCTTTAATTTAGTTACTATTGCAACTAATTATTTTGATCTCTAAAATTGGTTTCTATTTCATGATTTTCTTGTAGTGGTACTATGAAATGTCCTAATCTCTAGTCGATGTGGGATCTCCAACAATAATTAACTTAGTGTGGGCTAACTAACAATAAACGTCCATGTCACCTTAGTGTCACCTAGACCTATGCTAAATGTAATAAAATATTAACTTGCATCCACTTTATGTCTCCATTATCGACACAATATCATTCTGCAACTTATTTTTTTATTGCATCTACTTTGTGTCTTCATTCTAGACGCTAACTTATTATAATTATTTTAATAATTTTTAACTTGCATCCACTTTGTGTTCCCATTCTAGACTCAATATTATTTTGTCACTTAATTTGTTTTTCATTGCATCTACTTTGTGTTCTCATTCTAGACACTAACTTATTATTATTTTAATAATATTTAGTGTGTGTTAAAGGTCTTCACTATGTACACAATATTTGACATTTAGTTTTGTGTCCAACTTCAGTAGACTTCACCCATGCTAGTGTCTTCTTTTTTATAGCCCCAACTTTTTGTTGGCAGCTAAAATGAATTTTTTTTGTTGAAAAATTTAAAGATACTTTAATAAAGATAAAAGAATAAATTACAAATAATAAAATTTAAATATAAGATGTGATTGTTAGAATTGATGGCTTAAACAAGAGGGGAGTGAATTGTTTATAAAAGATTTTCACAATTACTTTCCTTTACAATGAATCCTTAACAAACAACTCAGATAAGCATTTCAGAAAGTCAATCAAACAGTCTAACAGAAACAGATATCAGAATTTCAATCAGTTAAAATACGATTTAACCGGTTGTTTATGGCAGCGAAAAAATCAAACAGTTAAAGAGATGAGAGAAAGAGAGATTTACACACAAGGTTTATACTGTTTCACTCAATCCCTGAGCTACATTCAGTCCTCAGTTAAACCAAGTGTGTTTTGTTTCATATCATGAGTTTTCTCAACCTTTCCTTTTTTTCGTTAGTTACTACTTTTTAAGTTATTATTCTTATATTCTTCATTCTCACCATTCATCATTTTCCAATTGATCCTGATATTACTTTTTGAATTATTAGCTCATTATCTTGTCATTGATTCATATATGTTCTTGTGTTATTCAATCATTGATTTATAGTCTTTATAGACTCATTTCATTATTCAATGTAACGATAACATTCTCATATTTTCACTATTATGATTCATATATGTTCTTGTGTTATTCAATCATTGATTTATAGTCTTTATAGACTCATTTCATTATTCAATGTAACGATAACATTCTCATATTTTCACTATTATGATGTTTTTATGTCATTTAAGTTTTCAATGCCTATATGTAATTTATCACATGTCCTCATTATTTTGTTTATAAGATGTTCATTTGTTCAACAAGCTTTTCTACATTTCATGAATATGAGCTTTGAATTTTTTTTTTTAACTACAATGCTTCGTTCCATCTCATTTGTTGAAGAGTTTAAATCATTTTGACTTCTCATCAAAATTTTGTAATTGTGAAAAGCAGGTCAAAACAAAAGAATGGAGGGTTAAATTATGTTTTAGTTTTTTTTTTCTAATTTATCATTTGATATTAGGTAGTCAAAAGATGCTTTTAGCTTGATAGTTGATTTGTCAAAAATCTTTAAAAAAAGACTTGTAAATCATTCCTTCATTTGTTAATTTGGTGTAATAATACGTATTATACAAAGATATGGGAAAGGAAAATGTACTATCTGGTTTTTACTGGTTAATTTGATAATACAGACTATGTCTAGTTCTCAATAAATTAATTGAGTTTCACTTTGCAAACTATTGTTGCAAGTTACAAATTGCGTATTATTTGGAACGCAACCACTCCTAAATAAAACCTGGTATTATTTTAAAATTCAACCACTCCTAACTAAAAATCCCATGTATTATTTAGAACACAACCACTTTGGGCTACAAATCGAGGATTGTTTTAACCTCAACTACTTCAGCTAAAAACTGAGTATTTTTTGGACAATAGTTACTTCTGGCTAACAATCGAGTATTGTTTGGATAACAATCACTCCAAGCTAAACCAAAGTACTCTTTAGAACTCAACCACTCCTGACTAAACATGCAAAGTTTATATAAAGGTGTGATCTAGAGAGTGTTAGCATCTTAGGACATGTAGAAATGTAAGTAATCTCTTCTACTTTTCAAAAGGACACAATAATGTTCTTTTTTCAAAACTTTTAAGGTCACAAAAAGAATTTGATATTGTTTTGACTTTTTTCACTTGATCTCATCTCTTTGTTTTTCTTTTTCTAAAGATAGCTTTATATAGAGTTTGGAAGAAGGAACCTTTTTCTGACCATTGAGGGCTTTTAAACTTAGTTAACTTCATTTGTTTTAGGGTTTAGGGTGGAAAGGTGCATTAAAGTTGGTTCATGCAACATTAAATACCACTCTCCTTTTCAAGCAACATCTAGACATCTCAAATTACTTATCAACGCTATGTCAAGTATCTTTTTTACTCAAAACAAAGTAAAAGCAGAGATCATGCAAGTTATAACTAGGTGAAAGTTGACATAAGCTGGTGTCAAAAGGGTTGTCAAAAGAAAACAAGTTTAGCTCGTATCCCAAGTGATCTTGATGTAAACTTATGTTGTTGCACAAATCATCTTGGTGGATAAAAGATGAGGTCATTCCTTGCACCACAATAATAAATTTAAAGAATGTTTTCATTAGGTACAACAGAAACTTAAGGTATGTGTGCACTTATCATCTGATGAAGGTTTCAGTTATCATCTGAAGTGAAAACTGAAAGGTGTTATATTAGAAGAAACACATGTATCTTGCATGATCTGCTGACTTTTCATATTTTAACGTCTTTCATAATTCTTCTTTCTTCTTACTTGTATGACTAAAATCTTATAATCCTGAGTCTAAATTAATATATTGATTGGATTAAGGATTGCACTACAAGAAAATCCTAAAATAGAAACTAATTTTAGAGACAAAATATAATTAGTTACTGTAACACCCCAGAAAATACATCTAACTATTGCAATACAAGTTATACCAATTTCTATTACAAGATTATGACTTATAGAAATACAAATATTAATAATATAAGATTTAAAACTACATCCCAAAGCCCTCCAGACCCTCTGACACCTGTATGATCATTTGCTTGTGTACGTAGTACAGTCATCAGCTTACAACACAACAAGAAAAGCAAGGATAAGCTAATTAAAAGAAATTCCATAACATATTTAATTCAGACAAAAAGAACTGATCAAACTAATCATTTATAAACATTTCTTTAAATGTTGTCAGATAAAATTTCAATATCAATTCCATCATTCATAGAGACCACACATGGATCTATTTTCAATCACAATTATTAGATTTCATTTCAAACCCCTCATCTTCCGGAAGAATTACTAAGTATGCCCCTACCAGATACTAACACACGATCCAAAGATTACCAGCGAATCCAATAGAAAGGGTCAGGATAAGTTCAAACATCCAATACCGAGTGTCTACAGCAGGACCTGGTGTGTATGAACTCCCTCCCAACTTCTCACCACCTAATATCTTAGTCTACATGACTTAGATCATTAGTGAAACCAGAGGATCTCCATTAAACATAGGCTTTTCATACTTAATGTACCATCAAACAACAACTCATACACTATCCCAAATGTATGACATCAATTTCATACAATTTACATCATTCATATATAATACATATCATTCAATCACATAACATTTAAAAATTCATATCATTCAAGAACGTTTCCAATATCAAAACAATATTTAACTCTCAAACTATCAAAATATAATATTTATAAAGTTTAAATAATATATAAACAAACACCATCCCTGCAAGAGAAATTGAATATTGGGACCACGTCCCCTCCATATTCAGATCTCCTAGCCTAGGGTATTATTGAGAGTTAAAGTTAGCTTCCCTTACCTTAATTGCTTGCTTTCCAAGCAACTTTTAGAATTTTATTCCCACAGTCTGGATAAGCTTCAAGATTTACGGGCCTAATACAAGTTATAAAAATAGAACAAAAATTCAATATGAGTTTAATCAAGTTGAGAGCACTTTTCTCAACTGGTCCCACTAAGATTGATGATTAAATCATAGAAAAAAACAGAGAATAAGAGAACTTTAGAATAAAAATGAACTTACTCTATTTGAAAATTTGATCGGGTATAAATGTAGCCTAACTCTTCATCTACAATATGGCGTGATCAGATCTTGGAATAGATGAGGTATGGTAGAGAAAATGAAGAGAGAAGGGAGAGGAGAGAAGTTGATAGAGAGAGAAAGCATGAAAAAAGGAAAAGAGGAAAATGATGGGCAAGGCATGCTAGTTTTTATTTACCGGGGGTGGTTACCGTTACTATATTAACTAAATTAGATACTATTGTAGATACTAAAAAATTATTGGTATCTAAAGTAGTTTCTATTATTAATAAAACTTATAAACTAGTTTCTAAATTTGTATATAATTAACTACTAGCTTTAGAATATAAACTTGTTAGTAACTAATTAGATGTCAATTTAAAAACTACTTTATACATTTTATTAATAATAAAAACTACTTTAGAGATCAATAATTTTTTTAGTTTATAAATAATATCTAATTTAGTTAATATAGTAACTAATTATTATTTTTTATCTAAAATTACTTTTTATTTAATGATTTTCTTGTAGTGTTCAAGGTGATAGATAAATATAAATTTCTACTATTTTGTATTACACTATTCCAAGATTACTTGTACTTTGTAAATATATATTTATTTTCTCTTTTCTCTTGTTTTGTTTTCTTTTTCTTCTTTTTTTCCTTTTCTATCCCGTTTACTTATTATATTTATCACTCTAGTTATTTTTCTTACCTTTTTTTTTTCTCTCCATCCCAATTCAGCTAAAAATTAAACAAATATTTTTTCCTTATTCCAATGATAGCACAATTTATTCTATAAAATTTGAATTCTTAAATGTTATGCTAACGAGTAATGTTTTATGTTTTGTTATTGTTGTGGTTGAGTTGGGTGTGGTCCCTTACAAGCCACCAAGACCGCCGCATCCCTTATGTGAAGGTGATTGTTGCCCCTTCAGTTCCCTCACTAACTCCTTTTTATTTTATTTTTTCCCCCTCGTCGATTAAAGAATAAACAAATAGCGAATGAGAATGACTCCATTGAGTTTGGTACACGATATCATAAATAAAGTTAGCTACATTTTTCCAACAATTGCTTTTGCTATTTACTAATAAATATTCTTTAAAAAAATTCAAAAATCTTAATTTATTAAGATTTCTGACGTAGTATAAGACCTTGGAATTTTGCTAATTTTTTTCCCAATTCTCTCTCTCAATAAGCTCCAAATGAATCTATTCATCCTTCATCACTGTTGAGTTATAGGGTGTAAAGTACGGTTTCTTCCTCCTGATGATGCCACCGACCCTTACTAGCTCTTCAAATATAATAACTGTAAATTTTTCAATTTTTTTGGATTCTATAAAACTGTAAGTTTTATGTGCTACTCTGTGTTTACCCATACTAGCTCTTTCTCAAGTGCAATCATCAACTAATAATATTTAATATTTTTCTTCCATATCAATAATAAAGAGCTCAAGTACGACAATATTATAATTATGAATAGTTTGCTAAATTGATCAAATAAGGTCAGCTACAACATCAATGATTAGATTTTTATTCATGATACTTTATTGATAAATTATTTGCAAAACAAGACTTGCTTGCAGTAGTACCCCTCTTATCTTGGAATAGAAAACTCTTTCTTCGTTCCAAACTTAAATAAGTATGAAGATGATTTCTTTATTCGGCAAACAAATTTGTCTTATTGCCTACAAAAATGGAAAATGTTTCAGTGAACAGAATGCATTATTGGCAGCACCATGGGAACCAAGAGAGAGAGAGATCTTGATTATTTTATTTCGTTTCGTTTTCGTTTTAGTTAAATGTTTCACAAAACAAAATTAATTAATATAAACATGAAATTGATAAATTAAGAAAGAGAATCTACGGCTACTTACATCCATTGTAATTCCACATGAATTATTCATTCTTGAACCTTCTTGTACGTATCTCACACATGCGACTGTTTATTGTTTTTAAAGAAAAAAAAACGTATAGAAAAGCTAGTCTTGTAAGGCAAGCCCTACCAGTGATATGAATGTTTCTTTATTATTTATTATAAGGCTCTGCAAGGTCCCGCAGTCTGTTTTGCGATATACAATCTGCACCACAACTTTCATTTACAGCATTATACTATTGTATGACTGCACCAAAGGTTGTTCTTGTTGGTTAAACTTTCACCTTGGAAATGCTACTTTTCTGATTCTTATGTTTCAAGTTGTTGGTTTCAATATATTGTTAACTGTTAATTTTAGTACTATTGACAGATTGGTTAAATATATCAAATCTTTGAGATGCTGTAGATGAGTCGACCTGCTTCTGTCTAGTTGCTTAGTTGTAAAGAAAAAAAAGTTGCAAAACCTATATAAATTGCATCCATGAAATGCCAAAATTCATTGTGATTACTTTATATATTTTGTTCCTTACGATCAGGCCTTTGGAATTGCCTCAAACACCCGTTTTAATGAAATAACACGCATCCTTTGATTTGACGGATTTACCTGTGGATTCATCATTGATAAAAAAAATTCAGGATCTATGTTATAGAACTTGCTTATGACTAGAGATTTATTCCTTTGAGGAATCACCATTCAAAAAAATTCCCAGAAACACGCATGGTTCTAAACAACGAACCAGGACACCATTTAGAAAGGAAAGTGGTAATGAAAACTATGAACTAATATTCAAGTATCTGCAAGAGTTCATAATTAGAATTCGAATTAATTAGCAGCAGGAAAAGAAAAATAGACAGTAAAAGCAGTAACAGTAGAGTAGGATTTTGAAACTTTGTTTTCAATTTCAATAATTATCTATGGATTCAAAATCCAAAGGGGATTCATCACTACAAGGTACTTCCAAGTTCCAAAAATAACACTTGCCCAGTTTGCCCATGTTAGCAAGGAAAGCCACCCACTCCCATTATCCAAAAAGTCGCCACGCTAGAAGAAAGAACGCTGAGATAAAGAGAAAGGGAGGGAGCAATAAAAACACGTTTTTGACATGTTGGGTTTGGATTTCACTTCTACAACGCCACCACGGTGGTTTCACCCTTGGTGGTGGCGGCGATTTGAGAACCAGACGGTGGAGGAGCCACGACTTGCTTCTTCGACGCCGTCACAAACTTCTCTTTTCTCTCGTCCTGGTTCATCTGGTGCTGACGACACTCAAGGCTGCAGAAAGCACTATCACCCCTACAAATTAAAATAAAAAACCATTCCAATTATTCAAATGAAATTGAGAATTGATAAATAAATAAATTATGGAGCTAACAGGAACAGTTGGAAATGCAACAGAGTTATACCTGTACATGTAGATGTCGCGACCGGGTGCGAGACGGCCTTTGCAGAGGGCACACACGCGCAGGAAGTGAGGTGTGTCTACCAAATCCGAAGAATGTCTTCTGAGGATTTTGGGTGTTAACGCGCCGCCACTAGCACCTGATCTCCGTTGGTTGGCTGCATCGGAGGCGGCGGCGTTCAGATCCAACGTTATTTCGGACATGCTGGTGGTTCTCTTCATTGGAGGACGAGGTCTCTTACCGAGCAACATCTTGGATAATTTTGTTGTGGTCTCTCTCTCTCTCTCTCTCTCTGGATTTTGGTTTGGTGTGAGTAGTGAAGAAGAAGAGGAAGAAGAAGAAGAGAGAAGTGAGTGAAGGAGGGTGAAGGTGAAAACAGTGGTGCGTTGGGGGAGATAAATAAATAAAACAAGAGCCTGAAACCGAGGAGTGAAGCAACGCCGTTGATTTTTATGTTCACGATGTTCATTATTCATCAATCTTCGTTAACGAGAAAGAAAATCTCACGTCAACACTCTCTTTTCAATTCAAGTAAACTAGTATGGTCTGTTTCTGTACAAGTTAATTTAAAGTTGAACCCAAAAAAATAAAATAACTGATTAGAAAATTAAATTAATTAGAAACTGAACCTGCCCAAAATAAAATAAAAAATTCAATTAAACTTATAAAATTATATATTCATTAAATTATTACGTAACTGTATTTTCTTATGAAAAATACATTTAATGGGAAATTATTACAATTATTTAAGTAAATTTTGTGTAAATTTACTTTAATGATATATATTAAATAATGGTTAGATACTATTATAGATATTAGATTCAATGATTTGTTTTTCAAAATCATTATAATCCATTTAGCGAACTCTTATAATTCTAATATTTTTAACCACCCCGGTTAATATATTTATGTAACTTAAACTATTTTCATACTTTTAATTAATTAAAAAATTAGCAGTAATTACAATTAATATAATTCTATCTTGTATAATACTCAATTATTAAATATAATAATATTTACATTCGTTTTATAAAGAAAAATAGGTTGTATCTAGGTAAAAAGAGTCGAGTTGCTATTTAAAATAAATTCTTTAATTAATAGAACCTTGTAAATTTTGTTATAATTTTATTAAGAATTAACCAAAATGATCACAAAAAATACAAAAAGAAAAAAAAAAGAAAAATATTAAGAATTATATTGATTTTCTTTTCCAATCTACGTCCAATTTTAATTACCCTAATTTAGAAATTGTTCCACCATCTCAAATATTTTGGATGTCTTTACAAAAAAAAAAATAGTATTCATTTTTAGACAATGCCCAAATGAACAAATACCTTCCTTTGTTGTGAGTTGTATGATGTTGAAGTCATCATAAGTCCATTCCTTCTTAAATCTTGAAATATTATGTCTCTAGTTAGGATGTTTCACAGATATTGTATATGTTTTGCATACATCTTTATTTTATCCCTCCAAGACCGATAACTTTGTGTTAAGAAATGATGCACTAGTAAAAAATAAGAACCAATGACAACTTATTATGACGAATGTAGTTTACCTGTCAAAAAAAATAGTGCAATGGTATTTTTGTAATTATTATGAAATTTATTATGACGGTTAAAATTAAAACTTACATCGTAAGTATTTATTATGTTTGTTCAGAGTAGAACCGTCATAATAAATTTTTACTATGTCATATTTTATTACATCTGACATAATAAGTATTTAACCTAAAACAATAAAAAAAAATAACCCTACCATAACCCTCTACGTGTGTCAACTTCTCCTTCCTCAACGTTTTTGGAACTCTACGGTAACCCTTCTCCATGCACATTGAAGCTTCTCCTTCCTTAACGTTTTTTTGAAACCCTACCGTGGTGCCCCTTCCGCAGCTGAAGCGCTTCTCCTTCCTCAACATTTTTTAAACCTTATGGTAACCCTTCTCCATGCACACTGAAGTTTCTCCTTCCTCAACGTTTTTTGAAACCCTACGGTGGTACCCCTTCCGTGGCTGAAGCTTCTCCTTCCACCATCTTCACTTTCTCCTCCCAAACAAAACCCTTCCGCGTTGAAGCTTCTCCTTCCACTACTGAGGTAGGTCAATCGAAACTTATAAACACAAATTTGATGCGTTTTCCATTTTTCCAAAACTTGTTTGGTCCCAAAACTTGAGTTTCCCACTTTTTCCCCTTCGTGTAGTGTTCATGGTGTGTTTATATTAGCTCCTTCTCCTTCTCCTTACTGCTTCGTGCTGTGGTTTCAAGTTTGATGTGTGTTGCTTATGTTACAAATGCATTTGCAATTTTTTGAAACTGAGAATGTGCTTTATTGGTTTGCATATGAAATTTTTGAACTGATACTTTAATTACATATGAAAATAGATTTAGAAGTGAATAGTTTTCTGTTGTCATATTTTACAACAAAAAATATGTGTTGTTATTTGATTCATGTAGTCAATGTACTTAATAAAAAAACAACTGTTATTGTTGTATTAAGCTATTGTTTTTTTCATTATAAAATTGACTTATCATAAAAAATACATGGAGCATCATAGTGTAGTTTGTTGCAAACCACTTTTTGTTTTGGTTGTGGTTTGAACATTTGAAGTAATTTCTTAGGTAAACTTTTGCTAACAATCCTAACATGATGTACTTGCAGGAATTAAGAATTTTCTTATAGCAACAAATTTGTAGGCTGCAATAAGTAGGAAGATATGTGTGGGCAAAGTTTGTATGTGTGGGAAGCCTTTTCCAATGTGTACTCACAGGAAATGCCCAAGCATAGGTTCTGAACCAACTTGTTTAAGCACATATGTGGAGAAGGGCCCAATACAAAAATCTAGGAGCAGAGTAGGACTGTTGTGTAGAGACAGAGCAGTAGTGGTCTTTGTAGCAAACTCGATTAGAGCGAGGAACGAATCATAAGAATGCTCAAATATTGGGTTATCTGGGAGAAACCGAAAGGTATGTAAGTATGTAATGGCCTTGGTGAGATTGTAACGGGAAAGAATCGTGGTAAACTTCCACACGGGTTGGGGAATTTCCTTTGATTGGAGTAGACAATCTTATTGCTAATGTTGCTGTAAAAAAAATGAAGAACAGGTTTCTATTGTTGTTGGTGCTGCCAAAAGAAATCCAAAAGAATTTCAGGAGTTGTTTTGTTTCATCAATGGAGCCAGTACAAGTTATTTTGAATGTGGGGGAGGGGTGTTTTAGATGCCTTGGCCTTTGGAAGGTCAATGCACACAGACAAGGATTAAGGAGCACGATATGATGCGGTATTGTTTGGTTTTTTAATATCTTCACATGAATTATATTTATATACTAATTTTATTTAAATTTAGGATGAGTCTAAAAATTCAAAAGTTGTCAACCCTCAAGGATCACAGATGTCTTCTCCCTCCAACAACTTGGTGCAGTGGTAGTGACAATTGGAAAACAAATAGTCCAATTAGATATGCCTCCTGATGTTGTAGGCAGGACCAATAATGTCCCTTTTTTTTATATGTCATAAGGATATTTGTGAGATTGTTATTGGCACAACTATCTATATCAGTTCTACAACTTTGGTTGTTGTAAGTATACTTTTATTATCCTTTAAAATAGTTTAATATATTTTATATTTTACTCTAACATTATTTTTTCAATGTTTAAGGTATTTACATTACCTCTGCATCGAGAAGAAGAATGCTTATATTTATGGATTTCTTGACCTAATTGTCATTCAAAATGTAGAAAATAAAGCGAGTGAAGTGAAAACATACTTAATAGAGACATTTCAAAATGTAGGCAAAAAGAAGTGTATTTAGCACCTTACTTGCATCAATAAGTATATAATTTTAAATTACAATTAATTAATTTGGAACTTATTTATTATTAATATTATTATAACTTGTAGGAGTCATTGGCAGTTGTTGGTCATTATTCCTCGTCATTTTCTCGTGGTTATCTTGTGTTCATTGCATAAGAAAACGAACACTTTGACCATCAAGCATTTACTAGACGCGTAAGTTTTCTATTGTATTATATTTCCTACCTTAATGATTAATATGAATTAACAAATGTCTACCTTTCTATAGGGCTTTGGAGGCTCATTCGAGATTACAAGGACTTCCACATGTAGCTAGGAAGAAGATACAACTAATTGCACCTAATGTAATTTATTTGTCCCACCACTATTTAATTATGATAAAAATATTTTATATTTGTGTTTTAATTTGCAGTGTTCACATCAATCGAGAAGCTATGAATGTGGATATTATGTAATGAACCACATGCACACAATCATATCTGCAAACATTACTGATTCATGGAAAGAGGTAATAGAAAATTTACTCAAATACCTTAATTATTTAGTTGTGAATTTCACTTTTTATTGATTAAGTCAATTCTTTGTGTAGTTATTCAACGATCCATCTCCATTCGAGGATAAAGATATAGAAGACATTAGAATGCATTGGGCTTCATTCTTTTTAAGTGTTTCTGATAAGATGTAAATTTCATTAGTTTATTAATCAATGAATGAGTTTGTCTATAAATTGTTTGCAATTTTTTGGATAATATTGATATGCAGGTGATTGTTATCAATGAATAGAGTAAAATTGGCAATTATTAAGTTTGTCTAGAAATTGTATGCAATTGTCTAGAAACATTGATATGCAGGTGATTGTTATTAATGAATGGGAAAAATTTGATCAATGAATGGATTTTTCTATAAATTATATGCAATTTTCTGGATAACATTGATATGCAGGTGATTGTTATTAATGAATGAGAAAAATTTGATCAATGAATGGATTTGTTTGTAAATTAAATGCAATTTTCTGGATAACATTGATATGTAGATGATTGTTATTAATGAATGGAAGAAAATTAATCAATGAAAGGGTTTGTTTGGATAATATTAATATGCAAGTGATTGTTATTAATGAATGGGAAAAATATGATCAATGAATGAGTTTTTCTGTATATTGATATGTAGGTGTGAATGGAAGAAAATCGATCAATGAATGAGTTTGTCTGAAATTTTGTTATTAATGAATGCTGAAAAATTTATAAAGCAATCGTTTTTCTAAAAGAAATCAAATTTACTGTGATGGTTATTGCAATAGATGACATAAAAAACTTATTTACTATGACGGGTGTTTGAATATTTGTCATAGAAAACCACTTACTATGACGATTTTGATGAGAACCATCATAGTAAGTCGTATTTTCTATGACGGTTCTAGAAATACTAGTCATAGAAAGTTTTGGATGAACATATTATGACAGATATATTTTGTACATTTTATGACGGTTCACAAACAACAGTTATAGTAAGTCAACTTACTATGTCAGTTTTTCAACCGACATAGAAAGTGCAGAGTTTTTATAACTCCTGATTTTATGTCGTCATCAGAACCGTCATAAAAAGTCTTTTTTTTTGCGACAAAAGAGAAGAAACTTGGGAAAAAAAGAGTAACTTTGACAAAAATAAACAAAGTGACTTAGAAAAAGCAGGTTTCGCAGGCTAGTTTACTTGAAGAGCCTTTTCTAGTGCTTCTGTCTTCTAGGCATTAGGAGTACCCTGGTGATGAGCTTAGTGATGATGGCAAAGATGTTCTTTCAAAAGTGATTTGTCCTTTCATTGGATTTCCTCTAGACACCATCAAGTACTCAATGTTGAGTATAAACTTTGATACTAAACTCTAAACCTAATAACAAGTTCAATTTAAAAAAATTCTAAAACTTTCTCACAAAAATGAGGCATTTTTTTTTTATAATTTTAAAGGAGTAAAAGGCTATATCCAACTTAACATTTGATAGATAATTTATAAGGTTTAAGAGAAATGTATAAATAATTATATTTTAAAATGCTAAAAATTTACTCTTCAAACATTTTAAGTGGCTTCCTCTTTAAGATATACTCCTCTTTATGTTGTATATGGCTTACCCTCTTGTACTATTTCTTCTAAAGATGGTATCTTAGCTTATATATTTCTTTAGCTTGATTGACGATATGGTGGTCATAGAAATCCAATCTAAATTTAATTTAAATTCAATAAAATTGATTGGATTTAAAATTCATATTTATTTTAATTAGATCAAACCTATTTAGATTTTTTCAAATCCATTTAAAATAGATTAAATCTATATTAAATCCACTTTGTCAATTAGATTAAATCCATCTCAATCTAGATCCTGGCTGATTTAGCTTGATATGGGTCCGGGCTCACTCGACTCGACATGGAGATTGGCCGACTCGACTCAACATGGGCCCGGACCGACTCGATCTTAGCCTGGACTTACTCGGCTCGACCTGGGCTTGGGTCGACTTAGTTCAACATGAGCCCGGTGCCGACTCAACCTTAGCTCAGAAAGACTCAACTTGACATGGGCACGGGTTGACTCGACTCAACATGGGCACAAACCATCTCAGCTCGACATGGGCTTGGGCCCACTCGACTTGACATGGGCATAGGCCCATTCGGCTCGACATGGTCCTAAGCCGACTCAGATCAGTCTAGGGCCGACTCGGATCGACATGGGCCTAGGTCGACTTGAATCAACATACGTTGGACCGACTCGGCTCGACTTGGCTCGACATGGACCTAGTGCCAACTCTACCTTGGCCAAGTTCCGACTCGACTTGGAACCGGGCCGACTCATCTCGACATAGGCACGGACCGACTCTGGTCAACACTAGCCCGGGTCGACATGATTCCGGGCCAACTCGACTTGACATGGACGCAAATCGACATGGGCGCAGGCTGACTCGGCTAGACATCGACTCGGTCCAACTTGGCTAGACATCGACCCAGGCCGACTCGGCTCGAAATCGACCCGGGTGGACTCAGCTCGAAATTGACCCGGGTGGACTCAACTCGACAAAGGCCTGGGCCGATCCTGTATGACATTGATTCCAACCGACTCGGCTCGATATCGGCCCTGGAAAACTTGGCTCAAGATCGCCCTGGGCAAATTGACTCAAAATCAGCCCGAGCAAACTTGGCTCAAAATCGGCCCAGGAAAACTCAACTTGATATCGACCCGGGCTGACTCGGCTCTATATCGGCCTGTTCCGACTCGACTCTATATCGGTCTGTTCTGACTCGGCTCTATAGCAGCCTGTTCCGACTCGGCTCAACATCTCCTCGGGTCGACTCGACTTGACATCGACTTGGGCTTACTCGTCTACACATCGACCTGGGAAGAATCAACTTGACATCGGCCCGGGCCGACTTAGATTGATATGGGCCTAGGTCGACTCCGATCGATATGGTCTTAGGGCGACTCCGATCAACATGGGTTCGAGTTGACTCTACTCAACATTGGCACGGGCTTACTCTGCTCGACATTGGCCCCGATCAACACAGATTGACATGGGCCCGAGATGATTCGGCTCGACATGGACACAGGTCAACTCGGATCTATCGAACAAGGTGTTTTGATGTCTCCAAATCCAAGAGGAATGCTTGAAGACCTTGTTGCTAGTTGTGTGTGGGTCTATTAGTCTTTGAATTTGTTAATCCACTCTTTATGATGATCCAAGGTTAATTGAATCGTAATCCTTTTGAAAAAGATAAGTTTTCTAAGGAGTGTGAGATTTTAACCTGTTGAAATGTCGATTCAATCGGTTGTTTGGCACTTAGTGACTTTTAAAATGAGTTTGAAAAGCTTGACTTTGTTTTGACTTTGTTGTCAAACTATTTCAGCCGATTGTTTTGAGAATTCAATTGGTTGTTTTTCTAGAAACCTTTACATAATTCTGTTAAGCTGTGCCAATTTGTTTTAAATTATTCAAACTGATTTTGGTTATTGATTTAACTACTTTGACCATCTGATTGAAGTATAAAAAGGTTATTTTACACTTCTGGTCATTAAATGTCTTGAAGGAACAACAACAACTGAAAAAAACATTTTTGGAAATGTCAGGAAACATATATCCTGATCTTGTGAAGGTCTTCTACACAAATCTTCACATTGATGATGAGAACTTGTGCTCACATGTGAAAGGAGTTGATATGGAGATTACTCCAAATGTGTGGACTGCTGTAACAGGATTGAAGTATGTTGGGCTGAGAATCAACAAAGGAAACATTGGTGTAGTGGAAGAATTTAACAATATGCAGTATTATAGGAGTTGTCTCAAGAACCTTCATTCTAAAGTGAAGGGTTTTTCTATGGGAGGCTTGAAGCTAAATGAAAGAATCATTGCTTTCATAGTATCTTGGTAGTTGACTCCAAGGGGGAGAAATCATTCGGTACTTATTGAAGAGGATCTTGTTCTCATATATTGCATTATGAAGAAGATCAAGGTTAATTTGATTCACATATTTAAAGAACACATGCAAAAATCAATGAGGTTAAGTGACTACCACTTTTCCTATATTGTTCTTATTTCAAAATTTCTACATTACTTTGAAATTGACCTTGAAGAAGAACTATCTGAGGTGGTGAAGCCATCTCATGAAGTCAATAATGGATCACTTAGCAAGATGGGATTCATTAAGGTTGGAGGCAAATGTGTAAGTAAAGACGGAGAACAAGGGGGTTCTTCTAGTTGTAACCAAGATGAAGTCGATGAGGATGATCAAGTTGTTGCTAATACTGGAGATGATGGAGTTGATGAACACCAAACTGGACAAGGAGATCAAGCCAATGATGTTCCCGGTTAAGCCTATAGTGCTGGTCCAAGCACTGGAATTATGAATGATCCTATTACTTCAATGACACCTTTTTGAGAGGTTGATGATTAATCGCATGGATGGTTTAGCCTATGATCAAAGGAATCATCACGAGCTTTTTGTGGCAAGGTTCCAAAATCTGGATGAACAGATTGAAGATGTCCAGAACCAACTATTTGAGCTTCGATATCGTAAGGAAGATCGAGGGATTTAATGCATCATTTTATATTTATGCTTATGCTTGCTGAACAATTTTTCTTAATTTTGTTTTTATCCTTTCTCCTAAATAGGGGGAGAATTGGTGGTTTCTGTGTTGCATTTTGTTGCTAGACTCTATGGTGCTTTATTTTGTTTTATGTTGATGTTATAACTCTTATTATAACTCTGATATACACTTTGATCTGCACCTAAGTCTGCACTAGTTTATACACTGTTTTTACTAGTTTTTCTGCTTAAAAGCTTATGCAGAAAACTGGTTCTTGTATGCCTTTTTAAATTTGGGTTATACTGCTGCTATGTATGCTTTGTATATGCACAAAGTTTGTTTTTCAGGACCTATAAAATTCAATCACTACAACTCAAGAAAATCAAGGATTTGTCTTCATCAAATAGGGGGAGATTGTTGAACAAGGTGCTTTGATTTCTCCAAATCCAAGAGGAATGCTTGAAGGCCTTCTTGCTAGTTATGTGTGTGTGTCTAGTAGTCTTTTGAATTTTTTAATCCACTCTTTATGATGATCCAAGGTTAATTGAATCTTAATCCTTTTGAAAAATATGAGTTTTCTAAAGAGTGAGAGATTTCAACCTGTTGAAATGTCAATTTAACTGGTTGTTTGAAACTTAGTGGCTTTTAAAATGAGTTTGAAAATCTTGTCTTTCATATCAAGTATGGAATAAGATTGTCTTGTAATTATGATATTTAATCTTTGATTTTACTCAGGTGTATTCTATTCCCTTCTTCTTTGAACATTGTATTTCTGTGTGATTTGGTGTGGTGCAGTTTCAAAGGGTTGTTCTGAAAACTGTATGGTTTGCCAAATAGTGGTGTGTGTTCTTGAGGGGTTTAAGATCATCACTCTTAGTGTGTTGTTTGTAATCTAGGTTTGATTACATAGTGAATTCTCAGTAGTTAGCTGACGACTGGATGTAGATATTGGTTAAGAGTGAACCAATATAATCATCTTGTGTGAATCTCTCTATCCTTACACTCATTAAACTGTTTTATATTTGATTTTCAATTTTGCTAATATAAACAACCGGTTGTTTCGCAAAATTCAACTGGTTAGTTTTCTGGTATCAAAAGTTTTCTAATTGGCTTAACAGTTTTCTAATTGATTGATTCTTCATAGTCTTTCACTCTACCTTCAATACTTGCGAAAATATTTCAAAAACAATTCACCCCCTCTTATTTAAGGCATATAATTCTAATAGGATTGACATGGACTCGACCGATTCGGGTTGACATGGACGCGGGTTATCTTGGATTGACATGGACCTGGGCCGACTCAGCTTGATGTAGGCTTGTGGCGACGCGACTCAACATTGGCTCGAACCGACTCAGCTCAACATGGGCCCGGTCCAACTCGACTCGACATGGGCTCGGGTTGACTTGGCTCGACATAGGCTCAGTGCTAACTTGACCTTGTCTGGGTGCCAACTCGACTTGGACTCTAGCCCATTCAGCTCAACTTGGGCTCGGGTTGACTCGGTTTGACTTTAGCCTGGACCAACTCAACTCGACTTGGGCCTGGACCATCTTCGCTCAACTTTGGCCTGAACCGACTCAGCTCGACTTGGACTCAGGCTGACTCGGCTCAACCTGTGACCGGGCCAAGTCAAAATCCAACCCAAAATCCATTTTGGATAATCCAAAAATGTATCCAATCTATATTAAATCCATATCCATTTAAATGGATTGGACTTAAAATCCAAAAATATGGATTTGAATTTGAGATAAATTCATTTAAATGGATTAAAAGTAATATGGATTTGGATAATTATGAATTGGATTTGGCAATTTGGATTTTTTGCCCACCCTTAATTGACAACATAAAAAATAATTAAGTAAACATGATTAAGTAAAGAGATTTAAACATCTTAAGATAAATACAAGATATGAATTCATTTCAGATTTAGGTTTAACTTTTTAATTAGATTAATACAAAGGGTTATACACACTTAATACAAAATTCCTCTTAAAAGTATTCTCACATGAGCTTTCTTACAATGAATGTTTTGAATTGTAACAGCAATCATCCCTCATTCTTTTTTTAATATATCAAAATGTAATTGTTATGTTAGAGATATTCCTTTTCAAGAGAGTCATTGTGAGTTGACCTTTTTCTTTTTCTTACACTATTTTTGGATGACCTGATGTATTGTTGAAGATGATATGCTAGTGGAGAAAGACCCAACACTATTGAAGTTTGGATTGAATGATTTGAATGGAAATGCATGGAAAGAAAGGTGTAGAAAGAGGGAAGAAGTGTCACTTCTCATATGTGAAGAAAAACGTGGAATTACTGGCTACGTTTACTTGTTTGTCCTTGCAAGGAATGTGATTCATGTAGATGTTCTCTACGTGCATGGGAGGAAAATATTGAAACCATGGCATGTTCAAGCATTGATGAAGACATGGTGTAAGGGTTGAAGATGAAGACATAACTAGTTATGGTCTTACTCATAACTATACCTTATGTCATAATCGATTATGGTCACTTTCCACTCATTCTATATTTATAATAATTAAACAACAAAGTTGTAATGGTGAGTGTGCCTCTCTCACTTCATAATGGATGTACAAATGAAAATCATCAAGCCAAAATAAAGTACTTCTCTAAAAATGTGGAAGCAACCTCACCCATACACATGCCCTACATATACTTAAAGTTTACATATTATGAAGGAATGTTATTTCTTTTAAAGTAATGAAAATTTTATACATGGGAAAGATAAACTTATTCCATAGGAGGGTATATAGGCCAAGCTTTTATTCCATGGTAAAGGAATGAACCTTATGTTGTGTTGTATGAATAAGCAAAGGGACGAGGTTCCTCTATTGTGTTTTAGAAGATAAATAAGCCAAATAGTAAGATCACATGTTTGATCAATGTATTGATAAGTGCCAAATTTCAGTAATATTTTATTTTAAAATATAGGCACTTATGGAAATTAATTGATAAAATAAGCATAAAATAAGCCTTAGTTTATGAAATTATACCTTTTTACATATTTTATGACTTTAATTTGAATAAGAACGATTTAGTCCCAATTTTGTGTTAATTTCAGGTTTCTAGGGAAGAATGGAGATAATTAGGCAAAAGGAAAATATTCAAAGATAAAAAAAGAAAGTTGGAATGCATCAACACTCACCAAAGCTGCCCAAACTCGTAAAAAGCTAAGATGCCACTAGGGGATCTTGCTCAAGCAAGCTCAATCTTGCTTGAACGAGATAATGTTAGAAACATTAGGTTGTACAATGTTTTACTCGCTCAAGTGAGCTCAATCTCTCTTGAGCAAGATAGTGTCAGGAATGTTGGGTTTTTCGAAGTTTTACTCACCTAGGCGAGCCCATTAGCGCCCAAGCGAGAATTCACTTAACCTAAGCCATTTAGGTTAAATAGGGGCTTGAGGCACAACCCTACGTGTGCAAGATTGAGGGGAAAACACCATTGAGTGAATTATAACCCAATGGGAGAATAGGAGGTATGAGAAACATTAGAGGAGACAATCGTCAAGGAGAAACATCTTAGATCTTCTTTTCATGCTCTCCCTGCTTGTAACATTCATCATGTGTGGCTAATTCTACCATTTGGAATTGGGAGTAATATGTTCAAACAATTATGTATTGAAGTGATATCTAAACATAATATTTTGTTCTTGATTGATGATTGGTATTATTGTTTTGTTTGTCATGCTTGGTTTACCATGATCTAGAATCTTAAATTTGACTGGAAAGTACTTCTAAGGTTCTGACCTAAATGATAATACTTAACATATTTAAATGTTAAGAATAAATTTGAAATGTTAATTGCTATCAATGTCTGATCTTAAGGATACGTTGGTTTTATAAATATGCGAGGAATCGATATTTAGGAAGCATCTTAATAATTTTATATGCGAGGAATTGATATAAATGAATTTTATACGGGAATCAATATCAATCAAAGGGCATAATATTGTCATGCTAATCAAAATACAAAAGAGTGAGAAAGATGAAACTCAATCCCTATTTTTTTTTTAATTGAAGCAACAAACTCTTTGACTTTTTCTTGTTAATCATTGACAGGATAAAAAATCTCAACAAACTTTTATTATTCTGTTTTATATTTAATGAATCTTTTATTTGATTATTCAACTGTTTCTTGTGGTTTTGATATCTATTCTTAGGGACAAATTATTACTTCTGGCAACGCGATGCATTTGTTGTAGAAAAGCCATCAGTTGTCCAGCTTGTTGAATCAAGTGTGTTCAAGCCTTAAAGAATCCAAATCCTTTGAGTTTGATGGAAGGCTGGATGTGCTTGTTGTTGCTGAGGTGTTTTAGAATAGGATATGGGGTAGATTATCTATGTAAATCCACTCTTGATTGAATCCAAAGCTTAAGTATTCTCAAACCTTTTGAATTGAAAGTGTTTTTCAAACTAAGTGAAAAATAACCTGTTGTTTTGTCGAAACAACCGATTGTTTTACTCTTAGGTGTTTTGAGAAAGGTTGAAAACTGTTTTTGGTGGTTGACTTGCTGTCAAACCAAAACAACCGATTGATTCGCCCATTCAACCAATTGTTTGTTTTCAAATCATAACAGAAAACTGTTTTGAGTGTTGACTAAGCTTTAAATGATTTTGTAACTGAATGCGCTCCTGTTTTAAATGCTTTGAACATTCTTTGAAAGCTATAAAGAGTTTGTTCAACTTTTGTAACAAACAAGAACTGAGATTTAATCATAGAAAAACATATTTGAGTTTTTCACTGATTTTGCTTTCAAGAGTTAAAGATTGCTTTGATCAAGAGAGAGTGGAATAGGATTTTCATTTGTATTGATTTCAGATCATTCTGTAAAAAGTGTAATCCTTCTGTACTTTGTGTAAACTCTGGTGTGATAGGCTAAGAAGTGTTGTGTGCTCTTGAGGTTGTCAAGATCAACATTCTTGGTGGTGTATGTGCTGAGCCAAAGGAAGTGTGTGTCTTGAGGGGATCAAGGTCACTTCTTTGGTGGTGTGTGTAAGTAATCTAGGTTTGGTTACTTAGTGGATTCCCCAGCGGTTTCTGGGAAGACTGGATGTAGCTCTTGGTTTAAGAGTGAACCAATATAAACTGTGTGTGCAATCTCTCTCTCCCTTAAACTCTTTAATTTCAGTTTGTATATTTTAACTGGTATAAACAGTCGATTGTTTCTGCGAAACAACCGATTGTTTTTCTGGTGCTGTGTTAAATTACTTTGTGTTTTTGGCAAACTGAATTTTGAATCAAGTTTTCTCAAAGGAATTTCATTCTAGACTAAAAAGTTTGTAAAAAACCTCTTTAAACCATTCACCCCCCTCTAGTTTAAAGCCATACATTCTAACACAGCTTGTGTGGGAATGGGAACACTGTTTAAAAATTCAAATAAAGGCATTTTTAAATAGGGAAGACATGATGGCTCAATTTCGATAGGAGGTGAGTGGGCTTAGTTCCATTTCCTTTTTAAATTATGGGTTGACAATGAAAATTTAGAAAGTGAATTCCTAAAGAAAAGTGTAAATAGAGAAGGTTCAAAGGGAAGTTGGTAAAAGTGGACGACTTCCCCGATGTTGAAGAACAAAACAACCTGTGTATGTTAGTTGTCTATGTTGTTTCCTAACATGGATGCATGGTTTTTTTTGTCAAGTTTGTGTTATTTATTAGTTGAATGATTTGGTTAGTCAAATAAGGGTGGGATTGCATGTTTCATGGGAGTTCAGGATGGTAGTGGGGTGTTTTGGTGGGGGCATAATTGATTATGCATAAGGGCGTAATTGATTATGAATCCTTATATAATTGATTATGTAGTTATTGATAATCAGTTATATGAGGAGGCATAGTCGATTATTGTTCTCGTCAGTTGACTCTGGTGATGAGCTCTAGCTCCGCTCTATCTATTCTAAAATCTGTTCTACTTCTTGTTGCATTGGAACGTGGCTCTGTTGAAATAGAGGGGGGCCTACCTGTTGATCACACTCCGATGACCAAGTCAGTAAGAGCTTACAAAATTAAAGAGTGTATTCAGTATCAGTCTCAGAAACAGCGTACCTTTACATGGGGTCTCAAGCCCGGTTTTATAATTATCTCTTGTAACAACTTTCTATCATGAGAATCTAATCTCAACCGAAAACATATGTAACAGAAAAATACTCTGCTTATGAGCACCTTCTCTCAAGGTGCTACAACAAAAAAGAATTGTATCTCTAATGAGAGCATAAAATAACAACAGAACAACAACCTGCCAACAAGGCACCACCTTAGGTGCTAACAGTAGAAAAACACTTTGTTTACGTGGGCACCCTTACTCATGGTGCAATATCATCTTTCACTATGCATGCAACTTAACCCCTACGTGCCCTAAATCACACACACTTAGGTTAAAATATATTTAAGTGACTTAACCACTACGTATACTAACACACACCCTTAGGTTAATAAATATCTTTGACTAATATCCTTATACTTGCATATAAAAAGATTATTTTAATTATGCTCCAACGGGCTTACTAACATAGTTAGGTCAAACTCATGACCCACTTTATAGGCCCAACAGTCGAGTTGACCTACCCACACCGTGAACCGAGCTTCGATCACTGAGCATTCTGTCTAGTACAATTATATTTTCATGCACAATCGATTATGTTTTTTTTTTGTTGAAAAAATTATTTGATGCATATTTTGTGATATTTATGAAACCCTTGGAAACTTTCATCGGATGGTACATTTCCATGGGAAATGTGGTTGAATTTGTAAGCATGCATGATTAAGAAATGAAAAGAAAATGTTGTAATGCAAATACTCGAAATTAGAAAAAAGTTTAATTGATGAAGTGGGGATATGGATGAGATTATGTCTTACAATGTGTAATGAGTAAAAGGATACTAAGACAAGGACTGAAAAATAGAGAAAGAAAAATGTGTGAAAATTTAAAGGTTTGATTTTGAAGAAATGGATGAGATGTAGACAATATTTTATTTTTGTATTAAAAATTAAAATGGTGTGAAAACGTTTGCAATGTATATTATTATAATTAATCCGAGAAATATAACTATTATTATTCTAATTAACATATATTATTAAATATTATTAATATTATAAACATTATAAACATTATATTTATTATTAATATTAATAATATTATTAAATATTGTTAATATTGTTATTATTATTAATATTAATATCTATATTAATATTATCATTAATATTAATATTAATAATGTTATTATTAATATTAATAAAAATATTAATATCAATATTATTATTATTACAATTATTAAAAATATTATGTATGTAATACTTTATATACGGGTACAATCTGTATGTAATTATTCTCGTTTCATGGCGCTAAAATTATATACTGATTAAATCCGTATGTAATATTTTTTACTTACATGTAGAAAAATTTGTATGTATTGTTTACTATACTAAATTAAATTCGTATATAAATATTCATATGTAATCACTTTTAGTTTACATACGGAAAAATTCGTATGTAATCACTTTTATTCTTACATACGAAAAATTCTGTATGTAATGTCTATTTACATATTTAATTAAATCTGTATATAAATATTTGTATGTAAAGTGACTATTACATACAGGAGATTGAAAACAATATCACAACTGGATCTTTATCCATATTGTGTAATGTTGCTCATACATTGAATATGTTAAGTACAAATACCACAAATTAAAACTTTAGTCTGGAAGGCCCTAAAAAGGATCAACATAGGTAAAGCTTATGCCGTATCTTGTAAATTTTGAGCAGTGTCATGATATTATTCACATGGGACCCAAGATATTCATACAACTTTGTGCATGATTAAGAGTTAGTGGTGTTGTGAAAGATGGGACTAGGTACATAGTTAAGTAACAAGTTGAATTTTTTTTACATGTTTTAGGTCATAACGTTAATAATTGAATGGTATAATTTTTTTTCATATATCTAGAGAGATTGTTAGTCTTCATTTCCACATCGTTTTGAATGTAACAATTGAATTGGAAGAAGATTTTTTAGTTGAACCTTCAAGAAGGGAAGTCCAACCTTATATCCTTAACAACAAGAGATTTTACCCATATTTCAAAAATTGATTAAGCGTCATTGATGGAACTCGTGTCCAAGTTAAGGTCCCTTGATTGGATGTTCCTCAGTTTCGAGGGAGGAAAGAATATGCAACCCAAAACATCTTTATGGCATATGATTTCGACATAAAATTTACTTATGTGCTAACAGACTAGGAAGGAACGACTTCTGATTTTAGGATATTAAAAGATCCACTTACAAGGGATGATCCTTTGATTATATATGAAGGTTTATTCCATGAAGCACTTTGGTATTTAAATGCGTTAGAACTTTTTTTTTTTTGTCGCTAACAACTTCATTTATTTATTTAATGTAGGGAAATACTATTTAGATGATGTAGGTTTCATTTTTTGAATACTATCTCGCACAATTTTTTTCATAGTCTCGACCATATTCATAACAAGATTAATGCCATTAAAAATAAGATCTAAGAATTGATGGCTAACCTGAAAACTTTTATAAAAGAAAAACAAGATCTAAGAACTTATAGATAATTTAGAGTAATCTTCCACTTCATTTATATTGGTTATTGTACTTTATATTTTTAATTTTTTATTTACATATTTATACTTAAACTTAATTATTTTCTCACAATTATGAATTTTAATGCCCACCTATTAGAACCATTCACAAATATTTTTTTCATAAACATATACACCATTTTAGTTACCAAATTTATCCCTTTTAGTCACAATATTAGTTCAATCAAAATAATTGTGACCATTTTTCTCTAATTAAAAAGTTGAAACAAAAATAATATATATATATATATATAAATATTTATATTTATTTTAAATAAAAATATATTAGTTTTAATAAAATTAAAAACAAAATTATTTTAATCAATCAATAAATTATATAATTAAATTTTATTTATTTTCTAATCAAATCAATCATATTAAGTACAAAGTTTTCAATTACTTTTACTTATTTTTAATTTATTTTTCCTACATTTAAAAACAACTTATTATCTCTTTCTCTTTTTTTTTCATTTCTCAGTCCACTCATAGAAACAAAGCCACCCTATTATACATTCATCTTAAACATTGAGAGAAGGACATGCATTAAATGTTGTTCTTGGGGTTGATGCTGTTCATTTAATGTTTTGTTCTTCTCTTTTAGTCATTATGCTCTTTAATTTCACTGTTTGCGAGATATTAAGTGGTGTCTGACATAATAGATTTTATAAAAAAAATCTACATATAGAAACATTGAAAGGTGCTTACAAACTCTCATCTTTGAATGTGAAAATTCATATAGACATATTTTCCCCTTTCTAAATTCATTCCCTGCACAAAGAAAACATATCAAGAACAATAAATATTTATGGGCAATGAAGATGTACAAGGCAAATCATGCATATAAGAAAGACAAAGACTCATTTTGATAAACACATTTCTATTTCTAATCAATAATAAATATACCTAAAAAATAAAACGGTATCCTATATTTTACTCTTGTGGTTTATTTTCTTTCTCAATTTAATCTTCCTTGCATTTCCCTTTAAATTTACCAATTTTGTTCTCATTTTAATAAAATTCAAGATCGGTACCCTTATACCAGAGACAAAATTGGCAATCTTGTTCACATTCTTACAAATAAAATAATGGACTAAAAAGGTGTGGAGCAAGAGAAGATAACTTCTTTTTCATATATGTTTTCCTTATATGAAATAAGAAAAATGAACATTTAACATCAAATAGTTACCACCTAACAAGTCCATCTACCTTAAGTACTAATTATTACTCGTGTGACATTTTAATAATTTAAATTTTACTCTTAAAAACTCATTATAGAAGCGATGTAGTGATAACGAGTTTAAGTTTCTACAAGATACATTTAAATATGCATGATTCGATTATGCATAAAAGAAAATTCTTCACTTACAAAAGTATAGCGTCTCTTTTATGTAAGGTTTAAGAATGTCTAATAATTTAAAGTTTAAGATTTTGCTAGTCCTATCTTTCACATTTATTTTACATTCATAAAATCAAATTTTGCAAATATAATTTACTAGCTTATCTTACTAATTCCTTTTCTCTCAAATTATAATTAACTATTTATTCATTTGAATTTCTAATATTTTTATTAATATAGATAAAATACATATACTTAGACATATTATTAAAAATCACTAATCATATCTTGTCATCAGAATTATAATATTTTATTTATGCAAATAAAAATACTTCAATTATTTTAAATTTTATTATATTTTATTTCATACATGTAAAATTAAATTAGTCTGACTTTTGTAACAAAGAAAAACTCAAATAATGATAAATTTTAAAATGAAATAAAAATAAAAGTGAATAGTATGAATAAAGATATTGAGTTGTCAACAATCGTACCTAATGCATCAATAGCATACCATTTTTATAATATTTCTTTAAATTATTAAATGAAATTTTAAAGGGAGGCGCTTAATTTAAATAGTTAAAATCTATATAAAAAAATTGTCAATGATTAAAATTACGTTTGTTCTCGTTAGTTACGTTTATTCTCGTTACTTGACTTTCTCACTGATTAATCTAGGTGGAAAACTCTATTCCTAATCTGTCTTTTTTAGATTTTATTGTGCATTTTCTTGTCACACTGTTAGTACAGAAGAGGTTCTACCTGTTGATCACACTCCGATAATCAAGTCGTTGAGAGTTTACGAAAATAAATAAGTATTCAGTTTCAGTCTAGTATTCAGAAACAGTGTACCTTTACTAGGGGTCTCAAACCCTTTTTTTATAGTTTACTCGTTTAACAACTTTCATTCATGAGAATCTAATCTCAAGCGAAAGCATACGTAACAGGACACCTACAAGGTGCTACAACATAAAATAATATTTTGTACATTTATTCTCAGGTGCTCTCTATTTATTAACAACATTATCTTTTCAGTTAAGAGCTTTAAGCATATGTTTATTCAGTTAACAACTACAAATATATTGACACATACACTTATCTATTAATATATACGTTTAACTAACAACCAATATATGACAAAGCTTATTATTTTATTTTTTCTCCATCAGGCTTACCTATATAACTAGGCCAAACTCATGACCCACCAAACTCATTTCCCTTAAACCTCTAATCCCTCTCCTCCTGTCTTCTTCCTCACACAATATTTTACTCTTAGAAAACTCCCCGCACTCTCGAAACCTCTTCTCAAAGTTTTCCTTTTCCTTTTGCGCCATCAAGATCTTCTACGACAAAGAAAACTCTTTTCTTCACTCGCTTACCATAACGGGTACTTCCTCTTTACCATTCTCCATCATCGAGCATTCATTTATCGATTGTACTGCCTGGGCTCATCATCGAGCATTCACATTATTATTCATATTGCTTGAGTTGGGAATTTCTATGATTTACTGTTTTATGCCGATGATTGTTGTTGATTGCATTGCATGGATTTAAACTGCTTGGTCTGACAATGTTTCTCATCTCGTCAGAAAGCTCAAATACGAATGTGGAACGAGCCTCACGGTGAGCGCCAAATATTCTTGTCGGTTGACTTTCTCGCCGATTGACTTTCTCGCCGATTGACTTTCTCGTCGATTGACTTGAGTGGAAAGCTCCACTTCTAACCAGTCTTCTCTAGATTCTGTTATGCATCTTCTCGTTGCACTGGAACGTGGCTCTGTTGGGACAGAGGGGACTTTACCTATTGATCACACTCCGAGGATCAAATCAGTGAGAAGTTACGAAAATAAGGTAAATATTTAGTTTCAATCTAGCATTCAGAAACAACTAACCTTTACCTAGGATCTCCAAGTGCTAACAGCAGGAAAACATTCTCTTTAACATGTGCATCATCGGGTGTTCCTCTTTTATTCTCAACAACTATTAATTAATATGTAACTAACATGTATTAATTTATAACTAACTCATGATAACAAATTTAAACAATAACATTTATATAATTCATTTTCAGAACAATATCACAACAAATAAAATATCTGTTTAATTTTTATTATTCCCTATCTTTTGCCGACCCCTTCCTTTTTAATAATGCCAAATAGGGATTTGGATACTCTCGAGTCTTAAAAGACAAATGTCACTTTTCCCGACTCTTATTGGCTACCCGAAGGTCCACGTCGCTACGCAAAGTACTGAAATAGAATTTCTAAATCTTTCTATCAATGAGTTTAATAGTTTTTACAATTATTTAAGTGAAAAAGATTGCATAACCAAAAACGCATATATATATATATATATAATAATTAAGTTTAATCTTTTTAATTAATATACTAATATAGATATTAAATTAATTTTTAAATAAAAATTTAGTGCTTTAACTTTGAGAAGCTTATGTATACAACTGGGTGGTCTATCTTATGATAATATGATTAGTTATTTCCTGATTTTTTTTTAAATTATTATCATCAATTAAATAAATGATTTTTTTATATATAATTAATATATACTTTTGATTTCCTTTTTCAGTAATAAAATATTTATTAATTAATCTTGCTACAAGATAATGAACTAATACTGTTATTTTTTAGGAAATAAATGTTATTTAAATAATATTTGTATATTTGTATATATTATTATTGATTCTTTAAAGATAACATTTGAAAATGTAAAAAATTGAATTTGTTTAAATTAATGAAAATAGAGTGAAAAGTGTAGAAAAAAATTTAATGAAAATTTGTGAGTGATGTAATGAGTGTGATTGAAATTGTATTTTTTTCAATTGATAGAACTGAAATAAAAAATTTGTCATTATATTTAAAAATTATTGAAAAATTAATTTTATTTATTTATTTATGGATTATAGTTGTTTGTAATTAAAAACTTATTTTCTATATTAGTAAGAACAAACTTTGGAAAAATAAAAATTATGTAAAATTGTCAGAATATATTTATGATTGTCAAAAAAAATTATTTGGTTAAATTAAAAAAGAAATTGCGTAAAGGAAAAAAATGTTCGTGAAAATTGGAAATCCAGTAAGTCTTTTTATGTTGAAGTGAAATTCATCGATAAAGTGCATGCAAAATAAAATATTAAACAAAGTACATTACAACCATTTATATGAAAAAAAAACCACAATTATAATAATGTCCCAAAAATAATAGTAATGATATAGTTAGATATATATATCACTCAAAAGATTTCTGAAAGTTATGAAGTTGATGTTGTAGGTCATCAATTCTATTATGAACCTTGTCTAGATGTGTGTTAGTGTTGAGGTTCATAGTTTTGATCGGTTTCTACAATTCTTGAATTTCACTCCAAATTTGTGTATCATTTCATAATAATCTGGATTGGGGTCTGAGGTTCACTGGCATGAACATTGTCGTTGAGAATGGCTGGATCGATGTCATCTTAGTAATCTTCGTCATCCTCCTGTTGAACCCTCTCATGTTGTCACACACCATGTACCTAATGGATATTTAACTTTTTCATTGTTCTTTTCCCAAAAAAGTGGCACCATTTAAGCTCGAGGATTGTATTGAGCGATAAATCTACTTCACACGCATTCATGATCTGTGTGATGAGCATGGCACAGGCAAGCCGCATCAATATTCGACTCCTCCGAGATGTAGTCCCTATTTTTATCATTCATATCTAGATTGAAATATTGTGTCGATATTTGTCGTCAGGCTTGTTGAGCTGTCCTGACCCCATGCCCGGTAGCACGATCAACTCCCCATAATTTCTCTATCAAGTTGTAGTGCCTGATAAGATTAATGCGTCACTTTGCGACTGAGGGATTTGACTGGAAATGATGGAAAACAATTACATTGATATTCATAAATAGTGCTTATTGTATGTATGGTTAGAATGTTACCTGGATCAAGACATTCCAGACTTATCCTCAACCTTGAAACATTTAGAGGTTTTGTTCCATGCTAAACCACTAAGTCCACTAAAGAGATCGTGGACCTCACGCCATCTGTCCTTCAGACTTTTCTGTATGTTCTTGACATTGTTTTTTGTAATCCTTACCAATCAACTCTGATGTAGAGCGTCAACCCACCATAGTCAAAAATTCATGTTCGCAGTCCATTTTTTGAACTCATGGATGCCTACAGATGATCTCCGAAGTAATACCCTTCACGCGATCCATGTTAAAACCTAATAAAAATTTGAACGTTCACAATAACACAACATATAAATATTCATTATGGTTGAATGTCAACATGAAACCAATAAATTGTCCTCACTATTATTAAAAATTGATTACATAAAATTACTTGTTTGAATAATATGTCCACATTTCAATCGCTATAGTATCCCTAATGTGTCACCTGAGCCTATAGTCATTTTTATGAACTTGTGAGTGTGACACATCTAAATCTCCTTCCATCAACTCCTGATCAACTTCTTCAAGCAAAGACCAATCATTATTGACCCCGTGAAGAAAGTTATGAAGAATACAACATGCCAAAACATTATTTGTCAGTATCCAAAGAGCAGTGAGGCTCTATTCCGCTAACTATAATTGGGAATCGTTCTTTCAGGACATCAAATGTTCTTTCAATTACATTTCTAAGTGACGAATGACAATTATTGAACAACTCGTGGTCATTCTGTGAACCTCTTCAGGAGTCCTCTTTCAAATGGTATTGAACTTCGTGATATGATGTTATAACTTGGGGTTTTAGCATAAAACTCGCCTCTCTGAGGTAGTATTTTCCTATAATCATCCAACCATAGTTATTAGTTATAAATATTGTGACCAAATCAATATTATGCACTCCAAAACACATTCGTCTCACCTTCTTGAATGATCAATGGATCCCCTCATACAAATGCATCCTTCAATATCCTAGAATCAGAGGTGTTTCCTTCCCATTCGACAAGAACGTGTGAATTTCATGTCAAAATCACAAGTTGTGAATACGTTCATAGTTGGCTAATCTTTTCTTCCCCAAAGACGAGGAACATCCTCTCGTGGGACCTTGACCTGAACATGAGTGCCATCAATGACACATAAACAATCCTAATTGGCAACAAATTGACATTCATAAATTACAATAAGTCATACAACATTACTTAATTGTTAAACTTTTGTTTCTTATATTAGTACCTTAAAGTATGGATAAAATTGATTGTTGTTTACGATATGAGGTTGCACCTCTGACCCAGATGGTTGAATTAAGAACTCTTCTTCCAACATCAAAATTGTATTCAAGACATTATGAAATGACGATACATTGTGTCCCTAGATCGGTGAAAGAAGAACAAAACACTTTGATTCTCTATGTTATGACCAATGATATGTAAAAATTTAGTGACTTGTTCTTCAACTGTTGATTGGAATGCATCATTTACAATTCCTGTTTATTCATTCACATAACTAAATAAATGCTTCCGAACCTATGTGAATAATGTCACGACATATTTCAATGTGGACTAAGTACGACATCAATTCTTGTCGACGATACTTTTTTGTGGTACGAACTCCGGTATGGAATTTCTTGTTTCTGTTAACACACACAACAAATTCAATCTATATGCAACCATTCAAACGATTATCAATGTTGCAACTTCCATGCACAATTTTATTTGTTCTTGTAGTGTGAAACTAGATTGAAGTCCACACCAACAACATTGTCATTCATGTAATTTGTGCTAGACATATCAACATCGTTGAAATACATTGACCAATGGTTATCGTTATCCATATAGGCAAATCCCTAAACACATAAAATCATATAAATTCAATTACTAAATCAAAGCAACCATAAGTTTAGGTATATGGTTGAGAGTTTTGGTTAAAATTGATGGTGATGGTGATGGTTTTCGTTATGGGTTACCATTGGGTGTTAGAGGTAATGGTTTAGATAAGGATTTATCTGTATGGTTAAGGTTTAGGGTTTGGTTTGAATGTTAGGCTTTGGGGGTTATGTTCAAAGGTTTGGTTTGAGGGTTAGGTTTTGTTAATAGGCATTATGGTTAGGGTTAGGATAAGGATAAGGATAAGGGTTATGGTGTGGTTTCCAGTTAAGGGTTAGATTTATGAAATATAAATAAATAATTTATTTAATAAAACATAAATGAATTACATTACAAATAATTTTAAACATAATCTCAACCCACACAAGCAAATTGTAAACTTATTTTTTTCTTACCAAAATATATATTTTAAAAAAATAGTTTTAAATCTCTTCATCACCAAAGTCGTGAGTGCACTTAAATCATTCAAGTGATCCAAACACATACTTAAAAACACATATCTCATACAACTATTATACATGCATTGTATTTCATAAAATAAGCACTATATTCCATAAAACTTCATGACTTACTAAAGAAACACAACACACCAAGACCATAAGAGATGCAACAGCTGACCACAATGACACCAATACACGTGCACCTACAAAACAAACCAAACATATACTCAAATCTATCAAATTGTAAGCATTGTGAACTTGGAAAACAAATTCGACACAACATAGAAACGAAATAAACTTCATCATATCAAAACCAAAATCAAACAACCATATACAAGCATCCATAATTGATTACCAGTGATACAAACATCGATTAGCCATTTAAAACAAACACATAAGCAATTATTCGATGCACATAATCGATTATCTCCTAAAACCATCTTATAATCAATTATTGAAACATGCTAATCGATTACCCTTGCGAAACTAGTTCATAATCGATATTGGTTCCTTTGTAAACCTATGATAATCGATTATGCATCTAATTGGTCTCACGAAATCGGTTTCCAACTGCTCATAATCGATTGCCATTCTTAGGCTTCATCAAATCTTACCTCAATACAGTAAGGAAACACATGTGTATGCATGGTGGAAGCAACACTATCACACACAATCACCAGGTTCTCCAACAAGATCACTACACTGCTCCCACAAGTGTTCAACTTACAAGCTCACAGGAACAACAACCTTAGTGCAAATACAAACTCAATACATGCACAAGCTCTACATATAAAGCAATTCAAGTTCACCTTCTTCAACCATATTTCACACTATCATAAAGGCCCACCTACACACCTCAATTACACACGAGTTAGTCAAATGAGTCAGGAATCTCCATTGTTCCTTTACTTGAATCGCCAAACAACTTTTCTGAGACGAATTTTCATTGTACTATCATGCGAGTTGCTTAAAATATAAAGGATAAGAACATAAAAGCCATCAAATCTATCTAGCTTTCTTCAGAGTTCTTCTTGCAAATGTGGAGAAGGGTTTTAGCACTTTTCGTGCATTTCCACGCTCCCATCTCAACTCCAATCACTAGATAAAAACAATACTCCTAAAAACAAATTCATCCTCATCTACAGCACACGAAACATTAATATGAGATTTTATACAAATTTTTATTTAATAAATTAAATATAATTTAAGTTTCAACATTTTAATATTATAGTTATGTAAATATATAATGTTAATGTAGGAATTTAACGCTTTCTCTTTTATTCTTTTCAAATGAATTATGTTAAGTTTGGTAATAAAATTAATACGGTATATTCAGAAAAAAAAAATTAATGATTGATTATTTTTTAAATGAAATTAATTACATTTTATCTTCTAACGCAGTGTGCAAACAATTTTGCTTTTTATAATTTTAATTATTTCATTTTGATCAACAAATTTAAAAAATTTTAATTGTTCTACTACGTATTTAAAAAACATGATAGTTATTTAGCATTCAATTTGTAATGTGTGATGATGAGATAAATCTAAAGAAAAATCTAAGTGACGTTGATTAATTAATTTTACAAGTTAAATAATATACTATTTAATGAATTATGAATACACAATAAAATAAAACAAAATAATTACTATCTAACTAAAAGAAAATTAAATAAAATAATATTGTAGCATTATCAAAATCGTTAAGAATTAGAAATCAGGTGATAAGTTAATAATAACTTTGAGCAATTAAAATTACGAAAAACTAAAATTATCCGTTTTAAATGTAAAACTCTAACCATTTTATTGAAACACTCCAGAAAATATATCTAACTATTACCGTACACATTTTTTATAAAAGCTTATAGTTTTCCAAAACATTCCTAATACATGATTAGGACCTATAAAAATACAAATATTTACAAATCCATAACTCAAAATAAAACTCTAAAGCCTTTAAGGCTCTCCAGCACATGTATGATCATCTGTTCGCGTATGTAGTATAGTCATCGCAGTTTAAACACAACAAGAAAGCAACCGTAAGCTAATGAAAATAAATTTCATAACATATTTAATTCATGCAAAAAAATAAAAAAAATCAAACTAATCATTTATAAACATTTTTTTGAATGTTGTAAAAAAATTTCAATACCAATTCCATCATTAATATAGACCGAACATGGATCTATTTGCAATCACAATCATTGGATTTCATTTCAATCTCATTGTCTTCCGGAAGACTCATTAAGCATGCCCCTACCAAAGACTAACACCTGATTCAAAGATTACCAGCGAATCCAATAGAAAAGATCAGGGTAAGTTCAAACATTCAATACCGAGTGTCTACTGCGAGACCCGATGTATATGAACTCCCTCTCAGCTTCTCACCACCTGATATTTTAGTCTACATGACTTAGATCATCAGTGAAGCTAGAGGATCTCTGTTAAACATAGATTTTCCATACTTAATGTCATCAAACAACAACTCATACATTATTCCAAATGTATGACATCAATTTCATACTATTTTCATCATTCATATATAATACATATCATTCAATCACATAACATTTAAAAATTCATAACATTCAAGAACCTTTCCAACATAAAAAATAACATATAATATTTATTCATGTTCACACAACATAAAATCAAACAATTTTATCAACTAACATCTCTACAAGAGAAATTTAAACTCGGGACCACGTCCCCTCCACATTTGGATATTCTAGCCTAGGGTACTATTGAAAGTTAAAGTTGGCTTCCCTTACCTGAAATTCTTTATTGTGATGGAAATTCTACATCAAACAGGGGAACCACTCCAAAATTTAGGAACCTAGAGCAAGTTATCCAAATATTATCAAATTTTAGTATAAGTTTAATCAAGTTGAGAGAAACACTTTTCTCAATTGGCCTCACTAAGATTGATGTCTAAATCATAAAGAAAAATAAAGAATAAGGGATCGTTAGAGTAAAAATGAACTTTGTTTGAAAATTTGATCAGGTAGAAATGTACCCTGACTCTTCAGCTACAAAATGGCATGATAAAATTTTGGAATAGATGAGGTATGGAGAGAAATTGAGAGAGAAGGGAGAGGGAAAGGGAGAGAGAAAAAGAAAAAAAAGGTGGGGGAAGGGGGTTTCAAGTCCTTGTTTTTGTTTTACGGAGGGGGTTACAATTATCCCTAACAACAAAAATTTTCGTCCTCGAAAATTGGCTTACCAAGAAAAATTAAGATATGATTATCTTATCTTCTCTTTTATTCTTGAAGTGGTATCACAAGATGTGAAAATTTCGTAACACTTTGACTATATTGATGTTTTTACCATGAAGTTACTTTACTTGAGAATCCATTTTTTTTAACTAATTTCATCTCAAAAGACAAATCTCTTATTTAACTAAATCAATACTAAAATATGACATATGACCAAGTATATATATTTCCTTAGTTAGGATACATAAAAATATTGTGAATGTTGGTTAAAGAAGAAAGGTAAGAAAATTTCATATGCAAGGTCTATTCCCCTAAGGAGCTTACAATGTCCCATGAACTTTGTAGTCAACCTCTTAGATATGATTGTTCTCCCTACATCAGGGAATGGCGTAACTCTCAAAAAATCATATTTACCCATAGAGAAACCTAAAGATCTTCTTCCTTTATCTGTATCATTATTCAGCATGCTTGAAGATATCTTCAATCTTCATAGTTCTCAAAATTTGACTCACAACTGTTGATAACTGAAGTAATAAAAATACGCTAAGTTTTTTGCTTGTCTAACTTCCTCTTAGTGTGTATGAACTCCCTCTACTGCGGGTATGTCCAAACATCCAATACCGAGTGTCTACTGCATGACCCGATGTGTATGAACTCCATCTCAGTTTCTCACTACCTGATATTTTAGTCTACATGACTTAGATAATTAGTGAAGCTAGAGGATCTCTGTTAAACATAGGCTACTTAATGCCATTAAACAACAACTCATACAATATTCCAAATGTATGACATCAATTTCATACTATTTTTATCATTCATATATAATACATATCATTCAATCACATAACATTTTAAAATTCATAACATTCAAGAACCTTTCCAACATCAAAAACAATATTTAACTTTCAAACTATCAAAATATAATATTTATACATGTTCACACAACATAAAATCAAACAATTTTATCAACTAACATCCCTTCAAGAGAAATTGAAACTTGGGACCACGTCCCCTCCACATTCAATTCTTCTAGCCTATGGTACTATTGAAAGTTAAAGTTAACTTTTCTTACATGAAATTCCTTATTCTGATGAAAATTCTACCTCAAACAGGGGAACCACTCCAAAATTTAGGAACCTATAGCAAGTTACCCAAACATTATCAAATTTTAGTATAAGCTTAATCAAGTTGAGAGAAACACTTTTCTCAACTCATCCCACTTAGATTGATGTCTAAATCATAGAGAAAAACAGAGAATAAAAGATCTTTAGAGTAAAAATGAATTTACTCTGTTTGAAAATCTAATCGAGTAGAAATGTACCCTGACTCCTCAACTAAAGTTTGACGTAATCAGATTTTGAAATAGATGAGGTATGGGAGAGAAATTGAAGAGAGAAGGGAGAAGGAGACAGAAAAAGAAAAACAAAAAAGAAAGAAGGTGGGGGAGAGGGGTTTCAGGTCCTTATGTTTTTTTTTTTGTACGGAGGGGTTACATATATACTACAAGAAAAATAATTAAATAGAAATAAAGTTTAGAGACAAAAATAATAAGTCACTAATTGACTAAATTAGATACTCTTTTTAAAGACTAAAAATATTATAGGTATTTAAAGTAATTTTTATTATTACTCCAAATTATAAATAAGTTTCTAATTGGTATATAATTAACTACCAAAATTTTAGCTACTAATTAGTTTAGATTCTAAAATTGATAACTAACTAGATAACAATTTTGAAACCCGTTTATACATTTTATTAATAATAAAAATTATTTTACATACCAATAATTTTTTATAAAATAATATTTAATTTAGTCAATATACTGATTAATTATTTATCTTTAAAATTATTTTTTATTTAATAATTTTCTTGTAATGGAATATATATTCCTCTACTTCCATTACTTGCATATCAATTTTTTCATATTAGAATTTTATTATAAGATAACACAAATACAACAAAAACTAAAAGGTCAACTATTTATTTAATTTTATAAATGAGTAAAATTAGTACTGAAAAATTTCAAATCAAGGATAACAAGGTTATATAAGTCGTCATCATCATCATATATATATATATATATAATATTATTTCTAGAAAATTAGTATTGAGTTCAAATTTATTGACTATCACACGTTATAATATTTTAATTTGTTTGATAACAACTTTAATACAAATTTCTTGTGATAATCTTATATGAAAGGGTGGTCTCTATTCATTTTAATAAGCATTAATGATTTCCGCTCTCAATTTAAATCTATAAAACTTTCATTAAATTTTTTCCACATGATATCATTATGTATCTAACTTAGTGTATTAGTAGAACATCAATATCTCATCAAATCTTCAGTTTAATACTTATACTACGTATCATTAATAACTCAGCAATACGTTCATGATGGTACCCACTGAAACATACATATTTATCATACTTACTCATATAATAGCATTAATCCATCATACAATCTTAATTCAATTCACATAATCAAAATGGAAATATATCACAATATTTTCAATCAATCTTGACTCATTTGATATTTAGGAAATTTCATTGATTTTTCTTTTATGATAGAGCCAATTTAATTGATTAAATTGTCCATTACTTTCGTCTTGAAATTCATTGAGAAAAATTTCATCCAATGCATGGATATATAAAATTTGTCAGGCGAATTTCAAACAGCTAGATGAATATAATAAACTAATCATTTACTCTCCTGATGAAATTCACTAAGTAAATTTTCGTCTATTGATCATATTATGTACAACTAGAGAATTATACATAATCACTAAACATGTACACAAATTCAAAATTTACCAATTATATCTTTCATATAAAGTTTAAACCTCAATTTAAATATATTTTCTACTCTAATTAATATATATATATATATATATATATATATATATATATATATATATATAAACTCAAGTGGCTACCAACACTAAGAAAAATCAAAATAACACTCTTTTTTAACTTTATTCACTTTCAAAACTTCAATACAAGTTCTGAACTCTTTAAATTTAATACTAATATTTCAAAATATCACACAATAATATATCATAATAAATTCAAACTAAAATTCCCTATTTTAAACCCAAATCAATTCCACGTAGGTATTTTCACTTTTCATCCAAACTTAATGAAATTCTCATATAAAGAATTTCAAAGTTGCTACACCACATTCATTACATTACACTCATAACCGATATGAACATAAGTAATTAAATTGATTCTCATTACCTAAGAATTGCTTATTTTTTTAATTGTAAAATATTCAATAATAGGTAGAAAGTTGAAATCACTCAAAAGCTCCAATAACATACAAACCATCCAAATTCCTAAAACACCAAATCAAAAGTTGAACTAGATGAAATATTTCTATTTTTTATTAGCACTAACAAATATATAAATAAGAAGAAAATATGTTGTTTCAACCCATATAAAAAAAATAGAAAGTAAAGAAAAAACAAAAAATATGCCAATAAATGTACAATCCCCCTACACAACCTACATTAACCAAATATTTTCTCCTATTTAAAACATCACATTATATACAACCTATTTCGCAAACAAAAAATGTCAATTCAATAAAATTCATGTATTTTATAGCAGAAGCACATTTACATAATTTATCCTATGATATAGTATTACCTATGTTTCTCCTTCTCCTATTCGTCTGTCATCATCTTCCTTTCCTAAGCTGATTAGATAATTTGTTGTGTGTCCAAAGTAATTTGATTTCTTTGTGTCACTTGACATGCCCTTCCTTTTAGCTTTGATGCCTGATTAAAATGACCTGTAAAATAGAGCAAGAGAATGCCACAACACAATTTCTACATGGTACATTGTTATTCATTAGACAATTTCATTATCTCTACTCACCTAATTGAAAATTGTTTAAAGTATGTTTTATGAAATTTCCCTAGTTGTTTTATAGAGATTAATTAAATATATGTCCTTATAGATATTGTAAAATATAGGGATGATAACGAAGGACTGACCATGTGGGTCATCTCATAGTCCGATAGAAAAAAAGTAGGACAGTCTGACTACTTTAACTTGTTGACCCACTTAAACTCGTCTTGCATAACCCACAATCTGCACGGGTTAGGTACGGGCGGGACGGGCCAACCTGCATGCCTTAAAATTTCATTTCAATCCCTAAGAAACCTAAAAATTATTCTTTCTCCTACATACAACTTTTGCCTCCAAAGTCAGGATAATGTTGCATGGATTATTGAAAAAGCTAGTCAAAATAATCCAATTGATCAACAAATAATTTTTTTTGATAATTAATAAAATTTCATTAAAATACATTATTATGTATATTTTTTTTTTCAAAAAATATTCTATTATGCGATTTGGCTTAGAGATTCGTGGATCAATCCTTATGCAGGCGGGTCAACCCAACCCATATTTTATGAACCAATACTAGATGAACTAACCTACATTGTCATTCCTAATAAAATATTAATGTATTATTCCAAACTTATAATTAACTCAACTTATGTATAATAAAGTTATTGATATTCATTACTAATTAATCAAGAAAACACTGTGAATCCACAATCAAAAGTTAGTGAGAATAAATAAGTAATATATAAGGAAAAATAATTTAGAAATAATAAAATTTATAAAATAAATTAATAAATAATTAAAATTACATATATATATATATGTATATTTAAAGCTAACTTTAAATTTTTAACGTTAATTTAATTTTAAATAATGTCTAATGAACCGAAAAAATAAGTCTTACACTCACAACAATATTAGTTTTGAAGTGATTATCATCCATTACTGGTGAATTTTAGTAAATTGATTTTCTTTATCCAATTATTATATACTTTAGAGTGATATAATGATTTTTATTAATAAATTTAATGATATAATAAAATAATATTTTTAATTTAAAATAAATATCATTAATAAAAGAATACGGAACGGAAAAGTATAAAATTACCAGCCATATATCCAGCGGGATAAAACAAATCGTAGAAACCAAAAATATGTTCTGATCGCGGTATACTAAGCACAAAAATTATTCAAGAATTCCTATTTTATGTGGCTCATATTAGTCATATGAGGAAAAAATAATAATTCTTACGAAGAAAATTAGTTCAATTGAGAAATATTAATTAAATATTTTGTTGCAAAACTGAATGACTAAAAATATCCTTTTCAAAATCAATATTGTAAAACGTTATTCTTATTCTTTTTATTGTAAACCTAAATTTTATCAAGAGGGTTTATTGCTGGTCCAGAATTGTTAAATAACAAATAAAAAGTATACTTATTTTTATCTTTAAATTTTTTTTATTCTGGTAGTTAACTATATATTATCATCCTCATTTCCCTAAAATATATATATATATATATATATATATTTGTTTAATTTTGTTCTAAATTTCTTTTTGCAATAGAAAATTATTTGATAGTACTATAATTAGAAAACTAATGATAAAGTCATTTTTGTTTGCAGCTATCGGTTTCGAATTTGAATTGCGAAATTTCTAATTAAACTAATATACGCTGATAATGCTAATTTGATTCTTAGTTTGTTAGTATTTTAAAAGAAGAAAAATGTAAAATAATTTTTTAAGTTAAAAATAGCTTATTCCTAAATTAAATATTAATTATAAAATAATTAAATGAAGTAGTTTTTATAATTTAAACTTATAGAAAAATTAGTTTTTTATTCTTTTTCTAAAAATACTTGTTGCAGAAGTGCATGTATTAAATATGTTAAATATTTAACGTATATTCATTCATACGTTAAATACGTATTAAATATTTTATTCATAAACATCTGTGTTGGAGATCCCTAATCTGTGACAGGAATTAAGTTTTTCATGGACGTGGCTCAATTGTCACAAGGTTCGTGCTCCATCTTGTAAAACGTGCTTCTGGCGCTAGGGTTTACTATTCTGACAAAAGGCAAGATTTGTGTGGATGATCTCTTCTGAAAATGGAGATTAATTTCTCCCTCAAATTCAAGTCTACATAATCTATTTAGCTATTCTATTTCTTGTTATACTATAGACGTAGAGTATGTTTTGTTCATATTTTTAAAAATTTATTGCATTATCGTTGTTATAGATATAGTATTATAAATTTATAATAATTATAATTTTATTTAATTAATACATAATATAAATTTACAAATATTATTATAAATTCTATTATATATTTTTATTTACACATATTTAAAACAAAAACACTAGTTTAAAGTTTGGTAATTTTTTAATCTTGTAATAATAAAATATTTTTTATATAGTTAAACAAAAATTAAGTAATTATAAAAATAAATATTGATTTTAATTTTATTATATGTATTTTTTTTATTGGGAAGAATTATTTGAATTAAAAAAAAGTTATTTAAAAGATAGAATAGTAAGAAATTGAATTTTTTGTTTTTTTTTAGATTCAAATTTTCTAAATTTTTTAAAATACAATTTTCAGTTTAAAATAAAATAACTGTGAAATTTAATGTATTTTAATATTATAAAGGATAAAATTGAAAAACTAAATTTTTGTAGACGCCAATTCAAAGGTCATGTTGAATAAAAAATTTCCAAAACCGAGGTTTATTTATAATATTTATTAATTTTTCTTCAACTTAATGACGTTTCTAGTATTTGATCAACTTCATTATATTAGTCACTAATGACGCAATACACTCACTATTAATAAAAGATAAAGAAACGCAAGAAAGTGTAGAAACAATTAAAAATGGTGCAATTAGACATTAAAAACTGATTTTAACAAAAGTAATAGTTAACACTTGATACAAATTCTACAAAATGACATGGATAAAAGTAAGAAACAATTAAAATATGTAAGTTGTGAAAAGGAACAGAGATAATAAGACATATATTACATCAACCTTATGTAGTGAAGACTGTGATGTAATGCGCACAATGTTATTATAGTAAAAAGGAGGAAATTGATGGAGAAAGCGAAAGGTAAAGATAACCACCATGGTGGTGGCAAATTTACTAATACTCTCAAGTACATATAATTTAAGCTATTTAGTAATTTAGTAGAATACAACTCCCAATTTTAAAATAAATAATATTTTAGATATCTGTATCTACCGCTGTAAGGTCGGGAATATCAAATAGCTCCGGTAACTTTGTGTATCTTCTAATAGTGAGTGTATTGCGCCAATAAGACCAATCATATATATATATATAATCTGTGAAGTACAATCTATCTTATCTCATACTCTCATCTCTTGTCCAGTTAATAACTTATCATTCAAACGTTCATACTAACTTATGAATCAGAGAGTTTTCATTTAATTTTTTCTTCTGTCAAAGATAAATTAAAAGTTCGTTTCCTAATAAATAATCAGTCTTTATCGAGACACTCCCAAAATTCATTTTCAGTAGAAACATATTCTAATGTTATTTCAAAAAGACTGAGGGAGACATTTTTAGTATTATGCTTTCTCTTTAGGAGAAGTGATGATACCAATAAGAAGTAGAATCTCTGGTCCAGTAAATTTAAGGAAATGGGTAAGAGAAAAATAAAAATGGAAGTGAATGTGGTGCTTGGAAGAGAGGCACAGGGGTAGGAGTGTCCCACAGTGTTGGGTTCGTGTGGTTGCTTTGTCTTGTTCCATTTCGATGGTACCTTGTCAGAAGTGGCACCAGTAATTTTGGCTGGTCCACGCACCCCATTTTCACTTTAAGCTTTTTTGGTGTGCAGCCACACCACAGCACACCACATTCTCTGATCACATAATAATAATGACCCAAAAGTATTCATTCCCTCACCACTTTCTCTTCTAGTTTCCATTCTAGTTCAAACTTTACATCATTCAACAGTTCCCATCATCCAAATGCCCTCTAATTATTGTATCATGAAAGAAGTGGTATATTGGGTCTTAACTCCCGCAAAACTCACAAGAGAAGAGTTGTGTTTTCCACAGATTCGCCTTCTTTATCGTCAACTAAGTGTGGATTATATTCTCTTAGCTCCAGATACGGGTGTGCTAGTTTAGATACCCCTTCTTTTTTAACAGAATATTTGTGTAATGCATATCCTTGTCAAACTTACTTCTATAATATCACTTCCTTTATACTTCACTCAATTGGTTTCTAAACACACACCACTAACTCAGATGTATAATTTGTGTTTATTCATAGATACTTAGGTATACGTATACCCTTATTAAAAGGTTTTATTTTTTTACTTAATTATAATTTAAATGAAGTACCTTCGTTTTTCTGTTTGTTATTTTCTCTACTTTCTCTTTTCTTTTGAAGATCCATGTAACATTTTTTTATTACACTCAACAACCAACCAAAGAATTAAATAGTTTTTACACATAAGATGAAAGAGTTACAACAGTAATAAGTATGGAGTTTTCTTATTATAAAAAAGATTAAACAACTATTAAAAATACAGAATATGATATGTATATATACGGTTAAGTAAAGTGTTAGAAACAAAGTTTTAAAGTTTAAGAAAATTACTTAAAGTATATATCAAAATATAATGGTTGAACAAATAGAAATAAAAACATTTAGCTTAATATGAAATCTCTCATAAATATTTTTAAATGATAAATATTACAACATGGAAACAGAAAGAATAGTTTTGTTTGATATTAGTTTACATTAGAGACATTGGGGTTTTATTGTGAAATCATCTTCAAGTCAACAAATCCTATAATTAGCTTTAATTGTGTGTTTAACTAAGTATAAAACATAATTTTATCTGTATCCTGTAATGTAAGACACAAAGTATCCCATCTAGTCTAAGAGACACAATTTGTATGGTTGGACAAATGGAATTGTTTTGCCCTATAGAAACAAATTTTGTGCACATGCATCATCTAATAAGTGTTTGCTTGAATAGATGCATACAAATATACTTAGTCAAATAAGTTTTTTTTTTAATAAATGATAAATATACTTTGTTTGACTTACACAAGCCCAAAACACTTTATAGTACATTTGAAACTTTAACAAATACTTATTTTATATTTTTAGAAAACGTAATTTTCTTCATTGTTTCAAGAAGATCTCGCAACACCATCTCTTGAAGAACGTGTTGAAAGCTACTTCTTGCAAACAACTTGTCTAGAAAATGCAAGATGGCAACACTGTGAAGTTAGCCAGCTGTGTCAAGTCTTGCGCTTTACTCAAAAGGAAAAGACAAACCACTCGTCTTGGCCTATGAAACTATGTTATTCTCCAAAGATGTTGTCAAAGAAGCCACATTATTCAATGCTACGTAAAGTTCCTTTATTGCGTCTTGAAGCCTTAAAGCATGCTCAAATGCAAGAAGAAACAGTAGTAGAAGATGACCTTCACAACGGATACAAAATATGTATAATGATTCATTGCTTCTCAATCTTTATACATAAAGATCTTTTGAAGAAGGAAGACTAACAAAGACGACAAAAATCTTGCTACAAGAACGTGCATAAGATCTAAAGCTTCCAAGCTTTGTATTTATGAGAAAGAACACATATCATGTTCATTAGCAATCTAGAAGGATTATAACCTTTGTATACATCATAAGGTGACACCCCCTTTTTCTAGTGAGCAAACTTGTGACCTTTTAGTTCACATTCTTTATAAACTTTTTTGTCTTAGTCAGGAGTGATTATATTCCAAAGAATACTTAGTCTTAACTAGGAATGATCATGTTTCAAATTATACTCGGTATTAGCTAGGAGTGATTGCATTCCAAATAATATCAAATCTTAGTCATGAGTGAATGCGTTCCAACGAATACTCAATATTAGCTAGGAGTGTTGTGTTCCAAAGAATACACATGCTAGGCATAAGTTTCGAAAAATACTCGTGCTATCCATGAGTGATTGAGTTCCAAATAATACTTTATATTTAGCCAAGAGTGGCTACATTCTAAATATGCTCCATGTTTAGTCAGGAGTCACTATTGTCTAAATAATATTTAGTTTTAGCTAGGAGTGGTTATGGTCCAAATAATACTTTATTTTATCTAGGTTGAGGTCTAAATAATACTCATTTGTATCTTGCAACAGTAGTCTTCCTAATGAAACTAAACATGTTGATTGATAACCATACATAATCTTCTTTAACTGACGAACTAGTATAAAAACATAGTGTAAATCTCTTTTATCTATTATTCTTTAGATTTTATGTTATTTAATTGTAAGTAATCTTAGAAGGAGGTATTTGCAAAAATAAACTTTTGGAGCATTTTAGATAGTCTGTTTGTCAAACTATGAGTTGCATTTGATGTTTCTTATTAGATACAATCTCTTAAGAAAATTTTTTGGTAGTTCATATGTGATGCATTCACTTCGTATGCTAACATTCACTAGAGGAAAAGATTTCAAAAGTTAAAAAGTAACACAATTCAACCCCACTTCTTGTGTTTTGACTTATTTTTCATAGTTGGTATAAGAGCTTATCCTTTAAAAGGTTGAGCGCGATTATAGGAAAGATCCACAAGGCTGAGATGGAAGGGTTGTTCATTACCAAAGGAGGAATCTCTCACAAGGCCACTAGCATTTCATGACAACTACCCCTACTAGAAGGACATGATGAAGATGTACATCAAGTCCAGGCATAAGGAGGTATACATTAGCAAAATATAACCATGATTTTTTTTAAAAGAGTATTTTACCTTTGATGTAGTTTACGAACTATAGTTATATATTTGCTAAAACACCCCTAAATAATAAGTAGATATGTTAGTAAATCTCATATATATATATATATTTATATATACATATAGCTACTACCTACCTATCTTTTACAAAGAGTACGTTAGCAACCTACACCTTAGGTTTATTTGAAGAAAATCATGTCTACAACTTGCTAACCTACTTCTAAAAAATAAGTGGGTGTACATTAACAAATTTCAATTTATAACATTTATCTTCATTGATACTTGAATATAACCACTTTAACTAGCAATTGTTTCTGATCATGTGTCTTGTCATGCTAAGTTGTGTAAATGTTTGTGAGAATATTTTTTTCACCATTTGTGGGAAATAAGAATTTTGATATTCTTTTGTTGAATCTTGAGTAGATTGGAGAGACTAAATGTTTATTTTGCTTCTAATGTTTTAGGGGTTAGAGCATATGTTTAATGGTCCTAGAAGTAATACTAGGCACAAGAGAATGAGAGAGATTGATTAGAATGTTTTTGTGACTAAATGTAAGGCAAGATTTTCTTCTCAAGAAGCTGGACCAAAGGTGTCAAGTTTTTCTCTTTGTGGCATGAAAACGTGAAGAATTATGCTTGGCATCAATTTAAAGTGGTCATGGTTAATGATAAACTAGAGGTATGCACCACCTTGACATGCTTTTTGTTCATAATGAAGTTCTGCCTCAATTGGTTAAATGATCTAGTTACTCATAATTTTCTATCCACACATTGAAGAAATTTTTTTATATGCTTTAATTGCTAGTAATTAATTAATTAAATTGTTTTGATTTTGGACTGGGCTTGGGATATGTTAGAAAGTCCAGGATAATATGTTATAGAAATACTCTTTTGACTCTTGGTCTTTCTTGTATCGTTAGTACTTCTACAACAGAGTAGTATAATATTGAAAATATAACGAGGTTGTGTTTGGGCATAATAGTATAAATGACAATGATGTCAAATTACGAAGCCTCAAGCAGGATTGAGGAAATGAGATATATTTAGCCGTGTTAATTAACAACTTTAACAGAAATAAACGAATACAATGCAAGCAATGGGTATACTATTGTTGAAAGAAGTTGTCACTTATATTATGGATCGTATAAAGTCAAATAAGACCAAGCAAGGATAGCCAAAAGGTTAGTTCAAATGGAAAGTGGACTCTCAATCAAATGCAAACATTGCTTGCATATATTGCTTCCAGAAAAGATGTTCTCGATTTCGCTAGAATGGTGGCTAATTTGGTGCATGCATCCATCAATGAGGTATTAGTATACTTAAAATCTTTATTGGAGTCTTCTTTTATTTTATAATTATAAACATTGAAAATTCTTAACTTCAAATTATTTATTATTTATTTCAGGCACCAGATGTTAGAAGTGTTGCTCTATCACCTAATCAAGTAATAAAATCAAGTGCTCGAAGCAAAACTGATTAAGAAAGATGAGAAAAAAAAATTGAAAAAAAATTGATTAGGGATATGGAATGAACATGTTGAAATAGTTGTAATAGTGTAATAGTCTTAATGTTATGATATTTAAAAATATTGTGTATTTTTTTTTACTTTTGAACAATTATGTATAAACTTTGTTCTAATTTTCAAATGCAATGAATGAATGTTAATAACTTTCTATAGTACTTACTTTTATTATTATTTAATTTTTTATTATGAAAAAATATTTAATTAAATGGTATTATAATTAAATATGTTTAGATGTTTAATTATGCAAACGAGATAATAAAAAGTAGTGGCTAAATTCCATTTATTTAGAATTAAAATTACGTTAGTTGAAACTAAAGTATTATTTTTACAATTTTATTATAATACTGACAGTTAAAAATGTCACAATATACCCTATATAATGGCGCTGAAAATCCTTTTCAATGAATTAAATTGCGACAGTTATGACTAACACTATTTACATATAAAAACGGTCACTTTAAACAAAGTGTTAAAGTGACCACTACAAGAAAAAAAGTTTTAACGGGGGTTATTTAGCGGAGGTTGATATAACCCTAAGAATTGATTTAATTAATAGAGAGTTTTTTAACCTTCATTAAGTTTCAAAGGTTATTAAAAAACCCCAGCAAAATAACGGAGGTTTTCTTAACATTCGTTAAATTCCAAATGTTTATTTTAAAACCTTAGCAAAATAGCAAAGGTCTTTTTAACCTTCGTTAAATTCTAAAGGTTTATTCTAAAAACTTAGAAAAATAACGGAGGTTTTTTTAACCTTCATTAAATTCCAAAGGTTTTTTTCTAAAACTTCAGCAAAATAACAAAGGTTTTTTTAACCTCCGTTAAATTCCAAAAAATTTATTGTAAAACCTCAATAAAACACTCTAGATTTTCAAACTTCAATAAATAAATATAACTAAATCTATTTATAATTAAATAATTCAAAACTACATAGTTTTAATACAATTGATATACTAAATTCTCTAAATTTTTGAAAGTGTATCTTTACATTACAAATAAGTTTTCTAAAGTTTCAAAAATTTATTTTAAAAACTCAGCAAAATAACCTTGGATAATAATTATATCAACAACTAATCTTGGATAATAAGTATTTCAACATTATTTGCATATTTTTTATAATTGATGGTAGTTGGTTTATATAATTCCTAGTTTTTTTTTTGTTACGAGCTTATTCTGTAAAAACTTGATTTATTTTGTTTTAGCTTTTGATGTATGTATATTTTATGTGCAATTTTAGTTTTTGTTATAATTATTAATATTTCATTCTCATAATTTTGAAAGGTTTTTATTTCAAAATGCATCTAACAATTAATTCATTGTGAAAGTGAGAAATGATAAAGTTAATTTCTCCTTGCAATATGTTCTTGCAATCTCTAAAGAACACACATGGCTTTGAAGCCCACATCTGATAGATAATGCAATTAATTAGGATATATAAAATAGTGATAAACACCAGTTATTGTCAAGTTAGGTAATAGTGGCTTGTGACCCAAGTTGGGACAGTAAGGTGATGGAAGAATCAATATTGAAATAAAAAGAAGATAATGCCTTATTTAAAGCTTCCAAGCGTTGTAGTTGCAAGAAAGAACACTAATCTTGCTCATTAGTAATCTAGAAGAGTGTTAACATTTGTATACTTCATAAGACACTACCCATTTTTCTAGTGAGAAAACCTACTATCTTTTATTTCACATTCTTGTAAACCTTTTGGTCATAGCCAAGAATTATTGTGTTTCAAAGAATACTTAGTCTTAGCTAGGAATGATTGTGTTTCAAATAATAATTGGTCTTAGTCAGAAGTGGTTGTGTTCCAAATAATACTTCATCTTAGCTAAGAGTGGTTGTGTTTCAAAGTATACTCAGTCTTAGCCAAAAGTAGTTTCTTTTCAAAGAATACTCATGTTAGTCAGAGTTGTTGTGTTCCAAAGAATACTCGTGTTAGCCAGGGGTGACTGAGTTCCAAATATTACTCCATGTGAAGCCAGGAGTGACTATGTTCCAATATGTGTTTAGCTAGGAGCGACTGTGTTTCAAATAATACTCTATGTTTAGCCAGGAGTGTTTGTTTTCCAAATAATACTTAATTTTAGCCAATAGTGATTGCGGTTCAAATAATATTAAGTTTTAGTTAGAAATATCTAAGGTTCAAATAATACTCATTTGTATCTTGCATTAGTAATCTACCAAGTGAAACTCAATCTATTAATTTAGAATTGGATGTTGTCTTCGTTAACAAAATAGCAGTGTAGCAGTGTAAATTTTTTTGTCCTTTAACTCTTTAGATTGTATGTTATTTAGATTGTATGTTATTTAATTGTAACTAATCTCTTAAAAATATTTGAAAATGTTTGACGTTTATTATCAGACACAATCTCTTAAAAAAACTTTTGACAGTTCATCTTTCAACTATTCACTCAGACGGTTAACATTTATGAAACAAAAATATTTAAAAAGTTAAAAAAATATAATTCAATCCCTGTTGAGTTGTTTTTCTACCTGTTGAGTTGTTTTTCTCAATTAGTAAAGTAAATATAATTTAAATGAACATTTAGTGCACACTTAATTTATTTTATTTTATTTTGAAAATAAATACTTAATTTTACTACCTTCATAATGAGAAATTTAAGAAGCAAACATTTCTAAAAACAACTCTATCAAACTCATGTTAATTTATCAGAAATTATTTTACTGCACTTTTGGTGGCCCTTTTATGATATAATTTATTTAAAAATGAGAAATCTGACTGAAATTTATTTTCTTCAATAACCTGAACCAAAAATGCATTTAATTTTTGGATATCTATTACTTCTTAATAGAGAGACAGAGAGAGAGAGAGGAATCAAACATAATGGAAGATATGCAATAATGTGGTAATTACTTTTATTGTGGAGTACAAATATTTTTAACTTTCATTTCTTGTAAGATACGGTTCAATACAAAAGGAAATTCACTTATCTTGTGTTTTCTGCTTCTTAAGTTTATCCATGCAATATAGGTTATATAGGCTTGAAGGAATGTCGTGTTAAAGCACGTCCACCTTTTTAGATAATGACTAGGACACTATGTGAACCCTAAACGCAATTTTCTTTTCTAGACAACACTATGTTGAAATTCAAGTGGCCTAGGGGTACAGCCTTTTGAGGTAAATTCATCTTCAAGATAATATAAAAGAATAGGTACACACTTGAAAGTTTATGTCAAATAAAATAATAATAATTTGAATTGAAACAATTCGTTAATAATTTTATTATAACAATATAATAAATAATTAACGAGTCAAATGAAGCTATATTATTTGGATATATATATTTAAATATAAAGTTATCAATATATTATTACTCATGTCAAATATATTACATTCTTATTTCAATTTTTTATTTTCTCTTTTAATTTTTCTATAAATAATATTTAATTTTATTATTTTTCTATATTTTTTAAGTTCATTAATCAGGTTTGATATTATTGTTTAAAGAACTAAAAATATTGTGGTTATATTCACTTCAAGAAAAAAATGATTTTAATGGGGTTTATTTTTACATTATTCAGAGTTAAAACCTCTATTAAGTCATTTACTCAGAGTTGCAATTTCCCTCGTTAAACCATTCTTGGGGAATGAGTTCCCTGGGGGGTTTTAAACCTCAGAAAAAGTCTTTGAGAATCCTTATTAAAATACCTTAAAAACTTTCATAAAATACCATGAGCTTCAAAACCTCCGTAAAATATCATGAGTTTCAAAACCTCTAAATACCATGAGTTTCAAAACCTCCGTAAAATTTCATGAGTTTCAAAACCTCCGTAAAATTTCATGAGTTTCAAAATTTCCGTAACGATAGTCCTAACAAGGAATCACAATTCAACCACACTTATGTCTATTATATCTAAGGAGAAGAAACACTAAATAATACACTATTTTTTTCTTACTCCAGTATTGTTTATTCCATCACTTTACTGCCCCTACTTTGGGTCACAAGCCATTGATACCCAGCTCGACAACAACTAGTGTTTATCACTCCTTTATATATCCTAAATAATTGGATTATGTGTCATATGTGGGCTTTAAAGCCATGTGCGTTCTTGGCTAAAGATTGAAAAAACATTGCAAGGAGAAATTAACTTTATTACTTCTCACTTTCACAGTGAATTAGTTATTAGATGTATTTTAAAATAAAGGCCTTAATTTAAAATATTTTAAAATTATGAGAATTATATTAACAATTATAACTAAAACCAAAATTGCACATAAAATATACATATATCAAGAGCTAAAACAATACAAGTAAGATTTTTTGAAGTGAGTTCGTAGAAAAAAAACTAGAAATTATATAAACCAACTACCATCAATCATAAAAGATATGCAAATATTGTTGAAATTTTTATTATCTTAGATTAGTGGTTGAAATACTTATTATCTAATGTTATTTTGCTGAGTTTTTAAAATAAATTTTTGAAACTTTAGAAAACTTATTTGTAATGTAAAGTTACACTTTCAAAATTTTAGATAATTTAGTTATAAAATATATTAAAACTATGAAGTTTTTAATTATTTATTTATAAATAGATTTAGTTATATTTATTTATTGGAGTTTGAAAAATATGGAGTGTTTTATGGAGGTTCTACAATAAACCTTTGAAATTTAACGAAGGTTAAAAAAACCTCCGTTATTTTGCTGATGTTTTAAAATAAACATTTGGAATTTAATGAAGGTTAAAAAACCTCCTTTATTTTGATGGAGTTTTAAAATATAAATTTTGGAATTTAACGAAGGTTAAAAAAACTTCTATTATTTTGTCGAGGTTTTAAAATAAACCTTTGAAATTTAACGAAGGTTAAAAAAACCTTCGCTATTTTGCTGAGGTTTTAGAATAACTTTTAGAACTTAACGAAGATTAAAAAACTTCCGTTAATTAAATCAATTCTCAAGGTTGTATTAACCTCCGCTAAATAACCTCCGTTAAAACCCTTTCTTCTTGTAGTGATTATATGAGGCAATAGAAAAAGATGAGGTATATCTACTATAAAGAGTTCCATTGAAAGTTTTTTGGTATTAATACTTGTACTAGTAAAGTTCTTCGTCCTCTTCCTGTTAGATGGGAGTTTCCTTCACTAGGCTGGGTTAAAATTAACACTGATGGGGCTGCTAGGGG